>NC_083237.1:35086171-35234792 GCF_032191835.1 Heteronotia binoei | reverse complement strand
GGTGCTGGGATTGGCCAGCTGTAAAGACTTGATCCGTGGGAGGAGCTAGGGGTGAGTGAAGAGATTCCACAGAAGCTTTCCAGCCAGGTGAACTTGGGCCCATCACACACTCTCAGCCTGACCTTCCTCTCAGGGTTGGTGTTGCGAAGGTAAAGCGTAGGAGAGGGATGATGCAATAAACCGTTCTGAGTCCCCGTTGGGGAGAAAAACGGGGTCCACAAACAAAAAAAGAAGACAATCTTGCAGCTTGGCTTCTCCTCCATATAAGTCCACCTCCTGACTCTTTGCATGGCACTGGAATTCATGACATGATGAGTCTCTGAGCATGTGCAGAATGTCTTTCCTCTCACTGCTGAGCATAACTACTGCCTTCTGATATTGCTGAGATCACGTAAAGGGGTTTCTGGCTCGTTGACTTAATCCTTTGAGGACTCAACCTTTCCTGGCAGGCTGTGGAGTAAGCAGTTTTCACTTTAGAAGTGACTTACTGGGCAAGGACTGGTGATCTAATGGCCAGGGAAAGATGTCCCCCTTTTTAAAGTGCTGTGATTCAGCCAAAAAAAGGAGGGGCAGGAAATATCACCCCCTCCCCCCTTCCTTTTTCTTTTAAGTAGATTTGCACTGAAAAGCAGGGAAGACTGTCTGTCACTGATGGTGCTCTGGGTTTGGGATTTCACTGAGGAGGTAGCTAGCAAAAAGTTCCAGTGCTAAAGCTTCCTTACAGGGTAAACTACCTCTATTTACTGGGGACAGACTGTATTTTATGGTATTTTCCTTAATATGCTAACACAGGGGTCCTCAAACTTTTTAAATAGGGGGCCAGTTCACTGTCCCTCAGACTGTTGGAGGGCCGGACTGTTGTGGTGGCTGCCGTTACTGTACAAGGCCGCGGGCCGTCAGTTCTCCATCTTCTGCATCTCTCTCCCTTCCCCATACCACACACCCCAGCCTGGGAACTCACCTCACCTCGGTATCGCCTCACACTCTGTCTCTGCCGCCTCAGCCCAGTGCCGGAAGTGTGCATTGCTAACGCAAGTTTAGGTCGAACGTCACTTCCGGTCTGATTTTGCCATAACCCGGCGGGCCGCATAAACGTCCTCAGCGGGCCGCATCTGGCCCGTGGGCCGTAGTTTGAGGACCCCTGTGCTAACACATGAAGCTGCCTATACTGAGTTAGTCAGGCCCTTGGTCTCTTGAGGTCTCCTTTGACTGGCATGTTACTATGGGTTTAAGGTTACCAAGTGGAGCCTTGAGCTTTTCCAGAAGAGCTTTTCCAGAAGCTCTTCTAGATCAGACCTCATTTGGGGCAGGAGTTCACAGGAATGGAGCTCCAGAACCTCTAAATTTTATTATGCTCTTTCTTACTTACTCTCCCCCCCCCAAAAAAAAAATACTTGCTTCTGGGCTCCATTGTTCAACCCCTGCCCCCACCCTCTGAGAATTTTACTGAACTCTAAGATTTGACAAACTTTCTAACATCCCCCCCCCCACAAAAAAATGGGAAAATAGTCCAAACATATAAAACAGACGAAGAAGAAGAAGAAGATATTGGATTTCTATCCCGCCCTCCACTCCGAAGAGTCTCAGAGCGGCTCACAATCTCCTTTACCTTCCTCCCCCACAACAGACACCCTGTGAGGTGGGTGGGGCTGGAGAGGGCTCTCCCAGCAGCTGCCCTTTCAAGGACAACCTCTGCGAGAGCTATGACTGACCCAAGGCCATTCCAGCAGGTGCAAGTGGAGGAGTGGGGAATCAAACCCGGTTCTCCCAGATAAGAGTCCACACACTTAACCACTACACCAAACTGACAAATGGAAATCTTCATCATGCCACTGTAATTTTAAAAGTATTATAGGAGAAAGGTTTTATTATGGCATTTATAATTCAAGAAGCATTTTAAGGTTCATGCTGAGCTGAAACAGTTTAGTAAACTGTAGAGTATTGGAATCAGCACAGCGCCGCGCAACCCGAGCCGCCCGCGGGTCGCCTTGCGCAGCGCGGGAAAGCCACCCCAATCAGCTCCAAGGGCGGGAAGTTCAACTGGCCAGGATTGGGCTGGCCAGCAAAGGGGATGTTCCGGGATGCTTGTATATATTAGCGGACCCGACCGCGTGTTAACCAGTTCGGTAGTGTGCTAGCTATTAAATACTTATGCCTTCACCACGACTCGTCTCTCAGTACACCACACTGGCGACGAGGATGGGATCTAGCTAGGCCAGGCCACCCCGCGGGGAACCAGCCCTGGCCGGAGACGAGGAAGGCGAGAGACCGACGACCGAGCAGCCCGCCGCCACCATGGCGAACTCTAGCGTAACGACGGGCCACCTTGCTGAATTCAACCCAGAGCACCCCGAGAGATGGGAGACCTACACCGAACGGGTCGAGTGCTACCTGAGGGCGAACTTGATCACTGATGATGACCGGAAGAGAGACGTCCTGCTGAGCGTCTGTGGGGAAGAGACTTTCGAAATCGCACGAAACCTCTCCGCTCCAGAAAGGCTGACCGAGAGATCCTACGGGGAGATCGTGAGACTCCTCACGGGCCACTTTGCGCCCCAACCCTCCATCGTCGCCCGCCGATTCCTCTTCCACAAGAGGGACCAGAAGTCGGGGGAGACAGCGGCGGTCTACCTGGCGGCACTTCGGCAAATCGCCGGGAACTGCAGTTTTGATAAGAGGGACGAAGCCCTGAGGGACCGTTTCGTCTGGGGCCTCCGAGACGAACGGCTGCAACAGAAGCTCTTCGCAAAAGAAGAGCTCACCCTACAACAAGCCTTCAACGAGGCGACGGCGTTTGAGAGGGCCACCAAGGCGTACGGCCAGCAACGCGGGGAGGCAGTACACCAGGGTGAAGCAGAGCCAGAGGTCCGAGCAGAGGGAGACGCGTTCCAGCTCCGACGACCGCAAAGAACCGACACACGGGCCCCCGCGAGGCCATGAGCAACGGAGAGGCCCACCGCCACCACCGGTTCCAGGTGCGCCAGCTGCGGCGACCCCCACGAGCGAAGGGACTGCCCGTACCGCCACCTGGACTGCCGCAGCTGTGGGAAGACGGGCCACATCGCCCGGGCTTGCCGGGCCAAAAACAGCCGCCGCCAACCGTCAGCGCATCACGACTCCTTGGATGCCTACACGACGGCTTCCACCAGTCTACAGGTACTGAACCTGCCCCTTGCAGCCCCCGACAAGGTCAAAATGTCGGTCCTGATCGAGGGCGCCCCATGCCTCATGGAAGTAGACTCGGGTTCCTCCATCTCGATCATTTCGGAGGAAACCCTCAAGAGACTATGCCCCCGCCGCCGCCTCCATACGAGGCCAGCGGACTTCGTATTAAGGGACTTTCAAAAAAACCCGGTACACATCGTGGGGTGGGCCCGGGTGAATGTGGAACGAGGGAGTTTTAGAGGACCCCTAGACATCCTGGTGGTCAAGCGCCAACTGACCACACTCCTAGGGCTGGCTTGGTTCCAGCCTCTGGGAATCCAGCTAGTGGGGGTAGACCACATGCGGACCAGCAATTTCGACGGGGTCTGCCGGGAGTTCCCAGAGGTCTTCGACGGGTCCCTGGGGAGCTACAAGGGGCCGCCCATCACCCTACCGATCGACCCAACGGTCCGGCCCATAAGGCTCAAGGCGAGACGCGTCCCGTTCGCCCTAAAACCGAAAATAGAGGCGGAACTGGACCGCCTCACGGCCCAAGGCGTCCTAGAGCCAGTCACATACGCCGACTGGGAGACCCCTATAGTGACACCCGTAAAACCCAACGGGGAGGTGAGGATCTGCGCTGATTACAAGTGCACGATCAACAAGGCTCTACAGGACAATCCCTACCCAGTCCCGGTGGTCAGCCATGTCCTCGCAGCGCTAGCCGGGGCGAAGGTTTTTGGGAAGCTGGACTTAGCTCAGGCATACCAGCAACTGCCGGTCGACGCTAAGACAGCAGAGGCACAGACAATCGTGACCCACAGGGGGGCGTTCAGGGTTAAACGGCTGCAGTTCGGGGTGAGCGTGGCTCCGGGGATTTTCCAAAGCATAATGGACTCTCTCCTTAAAGGGATCCCCGGAGTCCAGCCCTTCTTCGACGACGTTTTGATCGCCGCCCCCACCGAAGGAGAGTTCAGCCGCCGCCTGCGAGAGGTCCTCAGACGGTTCCAGGCGGCGGGGCTGAAGGTGAAAAAAGAAAAATGCTTGTTGGGTGTTCCGCGAGTGGAGTTCCTGGGCTTCGCAGTGGACGCAGCGGGAATCCACCCAACCGCGGACAAGACCAAGGCCATTGTCCAGGCCCCTGCCCCCAAATGCAAAGCAGAACTACAGAGTTTTCTCGGATTGTTGAATTTTTACCACTCATTCCTGCCGCACAAAGCCGCGGTGGCGGAACCATTACACCGTTTGCTCGATAAACAAGCCCCATGGGTCTGGGGAAAGCGCCAAGCCGCGGCGTTCCAGGCGGTCAAAGACCTCTTAGTCTCAAACGCGGTTCTTCATCACTACGATGAAAACCTTCCCCTGATCCTGGCTTGCGACGCCTCTCCCTACGGGGTGGGAGCGGTCCTGGGGCACCAACTCCCGGACGGGAGGGAAGTGCCGGTCGCCTATTACTCCAGGACTCTGTCCCCAGCCGAGAGGAACTACGCCCAGATCGATAAAGAGGCCCTGGTGATCGTGGCGGGAGTCCACAAGTTCAACGACTACCTCTACGGTAGGCGCTTCACCATTGCCACGGACCACAAGCCACTCCTCGGCCTCCTAGCCCCCGACCGGCAAACCCCCCAAATCCTTTCACAGAGGGTTTTACGGTGGAACCAGTTCCTGAACTCGTACACCTACACGTTGGTCCACCGCCCAGGGAAAGCAATGGGGCACGCCGATGCCCTCAGCCGCCTGCCGCTGCCCGCCACAGACCCAGATCCCGCCCCGGCCCACGGGGTGATGCTTATAGAGTCCCTCCCCGAGCGCCCACTACACGCCGAAGAGGTGGCTCGAGCTACGGGCAGAGACCGCATCCTAGCGCGGGTCAGGGACTGGGTGGGAAGGGGGTGGCCAGCGGGCAAGGTGGAAGATGCATTCAGGCCATTCACGTCCAGGAAGGACGAGCTATCGACCCACAAGGGGTGCATACTCTGGGGGAGCCGGGTGGTGGTTCCCCCCCCCCTTGCGCAGACAGGTGTTGGAAGATCTCCACGAGACCCACCCGGGCATCGTGAGGATGAAAGCCCTGGCCCGGAGTTACGTGTGGTGGCCAGGCATGGACGAGGAAATAGAGGGGTGGGTTAGGAGGTGCCAACCCTGCCAGGAGTCCAGGCCCAATCCGCCGTCCGCCCCGGTCCACAGGTGGGAGTCAAACGGGCGGCCGTGGTCCCGCCTCCATTTAGACTTCGCGGGGCCGCATCAGGGGCAACTCTTCTTTATACTGGTAGATGCTCACACAAAATGGTTGGAGGTGATCCCGGTCACCTCGACCTCCACCGCAGCAGCCGTCCGGGCGCTCAGAAGGGTTCTCTGCACACACGGGATCCCTGACACCCTAGTGACGGACAACGGCACGGCCTTCACCTCCCGGGAATTCCGAGAGTTCACCGAGAGGTACCTGATAAGGCACATAAGGTCCGCTCCCTTCCATCCAGCCACCAACGGCCAGGCGGAGCGGATGGTGCGGACCACCAAGGAAGCCCTAGGGCGCATTGTCCAGGGGGATTGGGACCACCGCCTCTCCGCGTTCCTGTTCCACAACAGGATCACCCCAAACCCCACAACTGGTTTCAGCCCCGCCGAGCTGCTCATGGGGAGGAAACTGACCACCCGGTTAGATAGGCTCCACCCGGACAGGGCGCCGGAGGTCCGCGGGTCCCCCGAGGTTCGCGAGGCAGTAAGGGGATTCTTTCCGGGCGACCCGGTGTACGCGAAAAACTTCGCAAGCGGCCCGGAGTGGGTAGCCGGGAGGGTCCTGAGAGTAACCGGCTCCCGATCCTACGAAGTGACCACAGCAGGGGGCCAAGTACTGCGGCGACACATCGATCAGCTGCGCCGCCGCACCCTGCCCGAAGAGCCGGAGGCAGCCGGGATCAGGGAACTGCCGGAAACGGAGTCCCCAGAAGGGGCCCCGCCGACTCAAGAACAGCCCATATACGAGGTCCCCGGGGCCGCGGAACCCGTACCAGAGCCGCTACCCGACCCGGACCATCCACCGCCAGAAACGGAGCCACCCGCAGCTGGGTCGGGCTCCACACCAATAGCAACCCCGAGGAGATCAACCCGGGAACGCAGGGCACCAACGTACCTACAGGATTATGTAGTTTAAACTAGGAGGGGAGGAGTGTAGAGTATTGGAATCAGCACAGCGCCGCGCAACCCGAGCCGCCCGCGGGTCGCCTTGCGCAGCGCGGGAAAGCCACCCCAATCAGCTCCAAGGGCGGGAAGTTCAACTGGCCAGGATTGGGCTGGCCAGCAAAGGGGATGTTCCGGGATGCTTGTATATATTAGCGGACCCGACCGCGTGTTAACCAGTTCGGTAGTGTGCTAGCTATTAAATACTTATGCCTTCACCACGACTCGTCTCTCAGTACACCACACAAACCTTCCGGTGATGTCAGGGGTGTGTTTTATATACAAATGAGTGGTGCTAATGAACGCCGGCACCTCTTTTTCTACGAAATCAACCCTGTCCAGAACAATAATTGATCTCCAGACTACAGACATCATTTTCCGTCAAGGAAATGGCTGCTTTTGGAGGGTGGACTGTGTGGCATTATTCTAGGGTTGCCAAATTCCACCCCACCCCCCCCCCCGGGCCACCAGTGAGGGATAGGGGGTTAGGGTTCCCAGATCCAGGTTGAGGGACGCTGGAGATTTGGGGATGGAACCAGGGGAGGAGCGGGACCACAGTGGAGTACAACACTCTAGAATTCACCCTTCAAGGCATCCAATTTCTCTAGGGGAACCTGTCTCTGTAGTCTGTAGATGAACTGTAATTCCAGGGAATCCCCAGGTCCCAGAAAAGCCCAGCAGGGAGCTAAGTCTGCTCTAGATATTTCCAGAAATTCCAAGAGAGGTGTGATGTCACTTCTGAGTTTTCCTGAAATGACAGCACACCATTGCTGATTGTTCCTCCCCCTGTACCTTCAACCAGAGTTCCCTCTAAGCTGTGCATGCGAACGGCCACTCATTAACTGAGGAAGCCCCACTCAGCAGCAATCAGAGCCCTGCGGAGCCCTGCACTGCCCATTGCCCATTTTAAGATTACAGCAGCGATATTCTGCTCAGAATGTGAACTGCTCTCCTCAGGAGGAAGGGGAAATTAGAGTGAATATTGCCCTCCCCGCTTAAGGCAATGTTATTTACACCAGGTGATGTTATTTACTTTGATGGCTCTGAGAAGCTTCACCTGTCTATTTCTACATATTAAGCCTAAACAGAGATTACCACAAATAAATTATCGTTTTCCTGAAGTGTACACTAGAAAAAGAAAAGTTGAGGGAAAAAATGGGGCATGGTTATGAATTCTTTCCATGGCCTAATTTATCTTTGGATTCTGTATTTCCATACCATTTTACCTGAGTGGCACAGATAATATCAGAATCTGACCGGGGCGGGGAGAAGGGGATTTACAGTTTCTGAGTTTGCATTGCAAGTTACAATGGACGAACTCAAACAGCAAGGCAGGAAATCATTATATTAAGCTATGCCCTGGGGTCATGCAGAAGGGAAATAAAAATAACGAAAAGGAAGAGGATTTTTCTTTTCTTTTTCTTTTTTTTACTTCAGTTGCATAAGTGGATTTTGCATTCATTTTAAATTTTGAACGCATTTTTATGGAACATCGGAGCACTCACACACTTCTTGAGAAAAGCAAACGAACATCACCAACAAAAAAAGAAATATACCAGAATATAAAGCAATATTTGGGGAAAGTGTCACTTAAAAAAAAAAGTTTTATTTTGACAATATATATATATTCTACCCATCACGTGCACCGATGCAGAATGGAAATAAATAAATTTACCAGGAGAAAATTTGTTTCTTCCAGGGAAAAAAATGTGGTCTTTTAATTGATTGATTTGGCTTTCCTCCATGCAAGAGCACCGACAAACTCCCACAGAAAGGCAAAATGAATAATAATAAGAATATAGTAAAACATAATTCAAATGGAGAAAATGTGGCAGAGTGCCAAATGGGAGGCTAGATGAACAAAATACTTTATCCACAATCTAAAATTCTTTTTCCATGCTGTGAGACAGTTAGGGAGGAAGCCAAGATATCATAGAACTATGGACAAACCATGAAGTGGAACTGAGGAATCTGCTCTGGAAACAATTTCAAAATTTCCATCCCTGCTGTTTCACCCCGACAATCCCCATTTTGATTTTGCTGGAGTGAACAAAGCCTTATTTTCACTCCAGTTTTTGATTTCCTCTCACCAGTTCCTTCCCCCGCAAAACATTTTTCAAGTCTGTGTGTGTGTGTCAGTAAATCAATATTATACGTTAATGTTGATTATACATTATATAATACGGGTAGCTATTATATGCATAAATGAAGTACAAATGAAGTACAAAATGAAATACCAGGTGAAAGGTGTATAAAACCTGTAACAATATAAATGAATTGACAAAATTGATGAAGGCCAACATTGTTGGCAAAAATATAAAACTTAACTAACCTCAAGGAAAAATTCTCACTTTAGTTTCTTTCTATGCTCTGAATAATGGAAAATAAAAAAAATATATAATAATTTTTTTCAAGCACTATTGAACTTTCAGGGAATGTTTTCTCATCCTTAATTTCATCCCTCAGGTGGGGCGGGAGGAGGGGACCCCAGTTTTTCCTTGTATCTTCCTGGCAGCTGCCTTACAGTCAAAACTGGAACAAACCAGCGAACATATCCCGGTCACTTGGCAAACCTGTTTCTGGCTTGGTGGGAAAAAGAGGGGGTTATTCTATTCTGAGGTAGGCTTGACCCTGGGAGGTGCAATTCTGCCAAGAATTTAAGTCCTGTGCACTTCGTGTATGGGGGCGGGAAGTAAAAGCCTGTGGTGGCAAATTGATGACTGTCTAAATAGACCAAATCCCTGTTGTGAGGGACTAGGAAAAGCATGAAACAAGCATTAGCTGTCCGTCTCATTAGTGGCTCAAAATCTGTCAGGAAGCCGCCGTGTTCCCTCTTGTCTCATTAGCTGGCTGATTCATTCAAAGGCTCATGATCCCTATCTGCCCCCATTTTAGTCACTTTTCCTTTCTTTCCACTGGCTGCACTGGGGGATTATGAGGATGACAGATTAATCATAACCCGGGATCTGGAAATCTGCTCAGTAGGCCCCATTTGGATTTCCTCGAAGGGCAGAAGCCAAGTGGCCAGATAAATTGGAGGGCTTTGAAATTTGATCTCAAAAAAGCACCCGGGGCTCTAAAATGATCAAGGGACTGAGGATTCTTGACTGACTAACAAACGCTGAATTTTATGATTTGACATTTGTTGGATTAATTTGGGCACTGGATTCTCTGACACATTTTGTTAGGTGATAGGGAAAAAAATCTAAAAAGATCCACGCTAAATCCAGTGATCATAAGAACATAAGAACATAAGAGAAGCCATGTTGGTTCAGACCAGTGGCCCATCCAGTCTAACACTCTGTGTCACACAGTGGGGACACTAGAAGCCCTTCCACTGTTGCTCCTCTCAAGCACTGAGAATACAGAGCATCACTGCCCTAGACAGAGAGTTCTATTCTTGAACTTAAGAACATAAGAGAAGCCATGTTGGGTCAGGCCAACAGCCCATCCAGTCTAACACTCTGTGTCACACAGTGGCCAAAAAACCAGGCACCATCAGGAGGTCCACCAGTGAGGCTAGGACACTAGAAGCCCTCCTACTGTTGCCCCCCTCGAGCACCAAGAATACAGAGCATCACTGCCCCAGATGTAAGAACATGAGAAGCCATGTTGGATCAGGCCAATGGCCCATCCAGTCCAATACTTTGTGTCACACAGTGGCCAAAAAACCAGGCACCATCAGGAGGTCCATCAGTAAGGCCAGGACACTAGAAGCCCTCCCACTGTTGCCTCCCCACTCAAGCACCAAGAATACAGAGCATCACTGCCCCAGACAGAAAGTTCCATCAATACGTTGTGGCTAATAGCCACTGATGGACCTCTTCTCCATATGTTTATCACCTCTTGAAGCTGTCTACGCTGGCAGCCGTCACCACCTCCTGTGGCAGTGAATTCATCTGGTCCAGCATCCTGTTTCCTACAGTAGCAAACAGATGGCCATCAGAAGCCTTCCCCTTTTGCCCCCTCCCACATCACTGGGCTTTAAAGAGCCCCCGGTTCTGGACATAGAGGATCTGTTTTGCCATCACTGGCAGTCCTTTCCTTCACGAATGTATCTAAGGAGCAGGACAGTTGCAACATTATGATAATTCATAATATTCAGGTGGGAAAGTTGGTCTTCCCTTTAAGCCTTTGGGTATGGCCTGGGCTTTGATGCGGGTGTAATTCTTCAGCCCCATCATTGTGTAGTGGTTAGTGTCAGCTTTGGGCGACCCAGGTTCTAATTCCCACTCTGCCAAGGAAACTTGCTGGGTGAGCTTGAGCCAGTCACACATTCTCCCTACCTCATAGGATTGTTGTGAGGATAAAATGAAGAAGGGGAGAAGGGTGTAAGCTGCATTGGGTCCCCACTGGAGAGAAAAGTGTGGCGTGAATGAAGTGAATAAATAAATAAGACCAAAGTCTTCAGGTATGTGAGCTGTGGATGATGGGCATAAGAATCCATTTTGTGTTAGATAGGGATGTTGTTTTACAATATCACAACCCTGGGCCAATAGATCTTTGAGACTAGTATGGCCAGCCTTTAGTCTTGCACTAAGTACCTCTGTGTCACAGACAGGGGTGGAATTCAAGCAGGAGCTCCTTTGCATATTAGGCCACACACCCCTGATGTAGCCAATCCTCCACGAGCTTACAAGGCTCTTTTTTGCAAGCTCTTGGAGGATTGGCTACATCAGGGGTGTGTGGCCTAATATGCAAAGGAGCTCCTGCTAGAATTCCACCCATGGCCACAGATGTTTCCTCTCGATAGTTTGCCTGGGTCAAGAGCACCATTTCAGCAAGGGGAGAACTCCACTATGTTTCAGGAGACACCTATGACATCTATGGGCTCCATCTAGCTAATTTTTTTTTTCTGCTGACAAGAAATCCTCTTTGGCCACCTAAAAGGGGGTGCTGGGGACAGTCTGACCCATGTGTGCCAAAGAAACGGGGGCTGTAGTAAGGAGCGGGAACAGATGAGATGGAGTGAAAAAGCTCACTGGGTGTGACTTTAGATTTCAAGGCAATTTACACCCTGGAAATCATTGCTGAAAATCGGCAGTTATATGCAGGCATAAGAAGAAGAGCCCTGCTGGATCAGACCAATGGTCCACCTAGTCCAACATCCTGTCTCCACTGGACTGAGGTATCCCCCTGATGTTGTTTCCTGGCTCTGGGTTTCAATGGATTAGTGCCTGTGGACATGAAGGTTCCCCTCAGTCACCATAGCTGGTAGTCACTATTGATAGCATTATCCTCCAGGTAATCCATGAATCTGTCCAGGACGGTTTTTTTTAAGCAAGAATGCACAGGGGTGTGTGACCTAATCTGCAAATGAATACCTGCTGGGCTTTCCCCCTTTAAAGCTGTTTATTCCTGTGGCCCTCACGACATCCTCTGGCAGTGGATTCCACATTTTCATCACTCTCTGCGGGAAGCCGTATCTCCCTTTTGTCCAAAGACACAAATCCTATGGCTGAAAGCTGTAAATGAAAAGAGAAAGACGGAGAAGAAAGAGAGTTTGTGTGAGAACGAAACATCTCAAGGGGAGAGGCTGACGACTGCTGATAACGTTGGTGTATTTCTTTTTGCGCCACTCCCATTTTTAGCCCTTTATTTTCCTTTAAAGATGGCATACATTGTTGCCATTTTACTTATTAAGGCCGTCAATTCCCAGCCTTTTGTCAATTGCCAGCTTTGGAAATTGGGAGATTTGAGTGGATCTTGGAGAGGGAGGGGTTTCAGAAGGACTGGTGTATAACGCCATGGAGCCCACCCTTTAAAGCAGCCATTTTCTCCAGGGGGCCTGATCTCTGGAGATCAGTCTTGATTCCAGGAGATCTCCAGGCATCACCTGGAGGTAGGCAAAGCTATGTTCATGGGTTAGTACGGGAGCAGGGTGGAAGCTGAAGCTGCTACCAACATAGGTCTGCGTGTGGGAGAGGAAGATCAAACACTTCCCTCTCTCATACCAACCTTTCAAGATACCCAAGACCACACTGGAGCCACTCTGGTTCCAACCTTGGCCAGTCACTGGCCTTTAACCTGACGGACCTGGGGTTGCCATCCCCCAGGTGGGGCCTGATGATCTCCTGGTTACAACAGACATCCAGAGGACAGAGATCAGTTCCCCTGGGGGGGAAAATGGCAGATTTGGAGGGCAGGTTATATAATATCCTGAGTTCAATGCAGGGAGGAGACACAGTCGAAGCGATCATAGCTATCTTTATTGGTTACAGCATGGTAATGTGTAAACTAGAAGACTACTGTACTGGGCCAATGGGGCCAACTATATACAGTTCCAGGTTCCCGCGCTAGGACGCCATTGGATCATTCAAACCAGCAGGGGGCCCGTGATTGGAGCAAGGCAGCAGGGATTTGCATCCTCCCGCCCATTGTTCCTGAGTCCCCAAGCTCAGTCCAACAGGCTCCAAGGAGCCAGGCAGGAACACTTGCAATTGTATCGTTACTCCGCATACACAACAGCTGCATTGAACCCAGCACTCCACATACACAACATTGTACCTTGCTGAAATCCCTCCCTTCCCCACGCCCCACAGGCTCCACCCCCTCTCCATGAGCTTCCTGATTCAGAGATGGCATCCTCCTGTCTTCACAGAGCAGCTTTGTGGATATCCTTGTGCGTCCCTGTAAAGGGGAAACATCTGTGTTGCCCTGAACTATATTTAGATGAAAAGATTATTTCATGAGGGGTTGTTGGGTGCATAGATTTCCAGCAGTACGTCCAGAGGTGTGTGAACCTTCCCCTCCATATCTATGCTATAATCTCTTTGGCCTTGAGCTTGCCAGCTCCTGTTTCAGAAATTCCAAGAGATTTGGAAGTGGATGATGAAGAAGAAGAGCTGGATTCATACCCCACCTTTCGCTTGGAGTCTCAGAACGGCTTTCAACCTCCTTTCCCATCCTCTCTCCAAAACAGGCACCCCTGTGAGGTAGGTGGGGCTGAGAGAACTCTCAGTTAACTGCTCTTGAGAGAACAGCTCTGCAGAGAACTTGTGACTGATCTAAGGTCACCCAGAATATTAAGAAGATGATATTGGATTTATATCCTGCCCTCCACTCTGAATCTCAGAGCGGCTTACAATCTCCTTTATCTTCCTCCCCCACAACAGACACCCTGAGAGGCAGGTGGAGGGCTGAGAGAGCTCTCCCAGATGGGGCCCTTTCAAGGACAGCGCTGTGACAGCTATGAACATAAACATATGAAGCTGCCTTATACTGAATCAGACCCTTGGTCCATCAAAGTCAGTATTGTCTACTCAGACTGGCAGCAGCTCTCGAGGGTCTCAAGCTGTGGTTTTTCACATGCCTGGACCCTCTTTAGTTGGAGATTGAACCTGGGACCTTCTGCTTACCAAGCAGATGCTCTACCACTGAGCCACCATCCCTCACCTGACTGGCAGTGGCTCTCCAGGGTCTCAAGCTATGGTTTTTCACACATACTTGCCTGGACCCTCTTTAGTTGGAGATGCTGGGAATTGAACCTGGGACCTTCTGCTTACCAAGCAGATGCTCTACCACTGAGCCACTGTCCGTCCCCTAAAGAAAAGAGGGGAATTAAAATGTTTGCTTTGTCCGGAAATCGAACCCGGGTCAACTGCTTGGAAGGCAGCTCTGCTCGCCACTATACCACCAACGCTGCCAACGCAGCTATGGCTGACCCAAGGCCATTCCAGCAGCTGCAAGAGGAGGAGTGAGGAATCAAGCCCAGTTCTCCCAGATAAGAGTCCACACACATAGCCTCTACGTCAAACTGGAACCTAGAGAGGGCAGGATTTGGGGAGGGGGGCAACCATAATGCCTTGGAGATCCTTGGAGGATGGGTGAGAGTCCACCCTCCAAGCCTGCAGTTTTCTCCAGGGGAACTGATCTCTGTAGTCTGGAGGCCAGTTGGAATTCCAGGAGATCTCCAGGCCCCATCTGGAGACTGGCAACTCTAATCTGTGCTCCCACTGCTCTCATTCAAAGGCCTTTAATGCACTGTTGAAGAGGACTCCTGCCTTAATCTCTCCCCCCCCCTCCACGTGGGATTGAAAGTGTTAACCAGCCGGGGAAGAGCTTTAGAGCTGAAGTTCAGTGACTGAGCTGGGCTGGGCTGAGGGAGAGAGGCTTCCTTCGATCGCAGAACGGCAGCGTCAGCGTCAGAAGCAGCGGGGGAATCCAGGCAGGCAGCTTGGAGAATGGAACTGGCAGGTGAGAAGCGGAGCCCTCACTTGAGGTCCACTGGGAATGAAGAAGTACTTGGTGGGGCAGGGGGGGGAGAGGGGCTGCTTTGGGGAGATGAGTTCAGGCATTGCCTTTTTGGAAATGATCAACAAGAGGACCAGGGGGTAATAAAAATCTACCTTGGGTGCTTGGTAGGTGGGAGCACAGGGAGGATTAACAGTCTCTTTGCAAAGGTAAGCCAGGGCCGAGTCAAATAGTCTTTTCTTTTCCAGAATGGGAGGGAAAGCCTTCAGAAGGATAGATGCTTTTTCTTTTGTGATGGGAGCAGATTTACATTGCTGTGGCACTGAGGAGGTTTTGAGGGACCGAGAAACCTTAATTTGTTGTGACTGTTTGACGGCTTGTGGGAGAGCCAGTTTGATTTCCAGGGTGGGTGGGTAAGAAGGGCAAAACCGAAATATTTCAATTGCGTGTTCGAGAGCAGGAAAGAAAGAGAAGGTACCTGTTACTCTTACGTTGTCGAAAACATATTGTGATGGCCAGTGGCCGCTAGTGATAAAATAACTGGTTGGTCATCCTGCTTTTTTGTTTGTTTGTTTTAGCAAGTGGAATGTTTGTGAATATTCCATGATACCACCCCTGAAATCCACCCACCCATCCAGTTTAGCTTGCTATTGTTATATAACCCTGAACTTCTTTCTTGGCGTCCTTTATCCATGAGAACCAGCATGGTGGGATGTTGAAGGTAAACCAGGAAGAACTGAGTTCAAATTCCTTCTTGTCATGAAGTTTGCTTCATAATATATTCCACAGGGCTTTTGTGAGCATAGAGTGCAGTCCCCTCCAGGAGATCCTTGGAGGGTGGGTGAGAGGCAAATATAATGAGAATCTCTGGTTGAAGGAATGTTCCTAAGTTACTCGCTTCGCACCAATTTCCTTTTACTTTCTTATCACTTGTTTCACTTCCTGGAGAACATTTATTCTAATCCTGTCAGCTTTTGACTGGCTCTCTGTCACACTCTGTGGCTTATGCTAGTGAATTGAATTGGGTTGTTAAACCCAGCTCATCATAGCTTTTAATTGGGAAAATGCTTTTCTTTTCTTTTCTTTTCTTTTCTTTTCTCTGGAGCCTATTAATATTTCTTACTGTCCACCATCATTCCCTTCGAATTTTCAGTCCTTTAAAATGTACTAACCAGAACACTTTCAACAAAGAGCCAGTCTTCCCAAGGAAAGAAACACAATAAATTCCTGACAACGAAATCTGAGTATTAAAACAGAACAATCACCTTTCCTCATTTCCTTACCCAGGTTCTTCTAGACAAACATTCGTTCTGTGCTGGTGTCGACTTTTCAGGCACTCTGGCGTTTTTTCGTCACAATGTTCCTCCTAACTGAGACCCTTCGTGAGACCGTCTACTCGTACGCTGGATTTTCTTCTGATCTGGAGTAAGAGAGATATAAATTTTAGCCATGGAACTTCACAGCCACGACTGGATGCTGTTTTTGCAAAGGAAGATCCATCCTAGCTACAGCCGCAGGTGTTGATCCACCGAACCTCTCTCCTGGGGACGAGGAGGAATAACTCCTCCAAGGTGGGAATCCCA
Organism: Heteronotia binoei; assembly: GCF_032191835.1. Taxonomy (NCBI): domain Eukaryota; kingdom Metazoa; phylum Chordata; class Lepidosauria; order Squamata; family Gekkonidae; genus Heteronotia; species Heteronotia binoei. Next base: position 35,218,692 of record NC_083237.1, on the reverse strand, counting down.
GTGTGGGATAGGGGGAAGCCATGCGTTGCCGGCGTCGCTCCCAGGCATCCCTTGAAACCCCACAAGAAGATCTTTTCTACCAAACCTACTACAGCTTGAGTCAACAGTACCCACTGATCCTCCTCTTGCTGGTCATTGTGTTGGGCATCTGCTTAGCTCTCATTGCAACGTCTTTTGCCAGTGGCAGGGTAAGTGCCTTCTGGGAAGCGAGGGAGAAAAGTGCTGATGAAAAACTTTTAAAAAGAGAGGGGTTAGGTGGTTAGGAACTGAGAAGACCATAAAGGAACTGCCTGGTGTTCAAGTCACCTGGTGTTCAAGTGCCCAACATTTGTTGTTCAGTCGCACAGTCGATTTTGACTCTTTGCGACCCCATGAACCAAGTCACGCCAGGCCCTCCTGTCTTCCACCATCCTCCGAAGTCTGCTCAAATTCATGTTTGTTACATCAGTAATGCTGTCCAGCCATCTCATCTTTTGCCATCCCCTTCGTCTTTTGCCTTCTGTCTTTCCCAGCATCAGGGTCTTCTCCAGAGAGTTCTCCCTTCTCATTTGGTGGCCAAAGTATTTGAGCTTCAGCATCTGACCTTCCAGGGAACAGTCAGGGTTGATTTCCCGTAGGACTGACTGATTGGATCTTCTTGCAGCCCAAGGGACTCTCAAGAGTCTTCTCCAGCTCCACAATGCCCAACATACAACTGGAAAATGATACTTAAAAGGACAGTCAAAAGGAATGAAGGATTTATTTATTAATGTTAGAAAAGTGAAGGACTGTACGCTGTCACCTGCCTCAGATTGCAGGAAGTGCCCATAGATTTAGTCTGATAGACAGGTCAGGACACATGGAGCATCCTTTCCTTCCTGTTCTCTGATCCCATCCCTTTGAAGTAGAATGCTATTTGCAGGGACAGGATTCCTTCCTTTCTGCTTGACACCTCTCTAACCCTCACACACAGACAAAAAAGGACCATTCTGCCTCCATCTTTGAACAATGGATGCTGGGGCACACTTCTCTGCACCCACATTCACCCTAGATCCTATCTCTATCTCTCACCTATGCTGTCTAGAATGGAGTTCCATATAATAAAGAACTCGTATTAGCTTTGAATTTGACAACTGGCTCTGTGTAACTTTCAGTCAGCTAGCAAACTCAGTATAAAAGCTTTGCTGCATGGGAATGCCTTACGTGCTGTACTACATTGATAGTGATTCCTGGCTGTACTAAAACCAGAGAAACTAACAACTAATAGGTTGTATATCCTGCCTTTGCTCGTGGTTCAAGGAGGCTTACCAGAATAGGTTAACACCAAACCAAAAATAAAATAGCAAACCCCAGATCTCTCCCCTCTTAAAAGGTGGCTGCAGATTCAAAACTATTCAAAAGCCTCGGGAAGCAGGTCGGCCTTACAGCACCTCCTCAGATATCTCCAAGGAAGCCCCCCTCCCTTCAAGGATCTCATCCCCTAAACCCAGAGCAATTATAGAAAAGGCCCAGGCTCTAGTCAGGACACCCTAAATCAGGGGTGGCCAAACTTGCATAAAGTAAGAGCCACATAGAACAAACATCAGATATTTGAGACATGAACGTCAGATGTTTGAGGGAGGGAGGAAGAAAAGAAAATAGATGGGGAGAGGTGAAAAGAAAGCAACTTTAACTTTAAATGCATTCTCCAAGCTGGCCAACAGGGCAGTGGAGGCTTCAAGATCCACACAATATGTATGAAAGAGCCACATGTGGCTCCTGAGCCACAGTTTGCCCACCCCTGCTCTATATGGTGGGACAGCCAACTGAGGGCTGCCCAGTGACCGTCATTAGCTTTTATGGGTTTTCATTTAACAGGAATTCGGAAGATTTTATGAAATTAAGAGTGGAATGAAAAGAGTGACTTTCCCTTCATTCTCACATACAACTGGGACTTGGGGGTAGAGGGGTTGCCCAAAGAAATGGATTCATAGTAGGTTCTGCGCTAACAATAGGAAGTGTTCTTTCATGAAGCATGTCAGCACACATGAAACTGCCTTGGAATGAATCAGATCCTTGGTCCACCAAGGTCAGTACTGTCTACTCAGACTGGCCGCAGCTCTCCAGGGCCTCAGATGAAGGTCTTTCACATCACCTCCTGCCTGATTCTTCAAACTGGAGGCACCAGAGATTGAACCTGGGACCTTCTGTTTGCCAAGCAGGTGCTCTACAGATTCCATAATTCCCAGTGGGGAATTATGGAATCCACCAATACAAGATGGCTTTTTAAGAGGATTATGCAATTTGTGGGGTTTGCTGCTGCGTGCTGCGATGATGGCTGTTGGCTTAGATGGCTTTAAAAGATTAGACAAATCCGCGGCGGATAGATCACCCAGCACTGATTATCCGCAGTAACTAGATGTTGAAAGGATGTACGGATGCTATTTCTTCTGTCCTGCACTTGCTGCATCCTTCCGATGATCCATTGTGAATTTTCAGGAACTTTGTTTGCGTGGAGGGGTGCATGATGTGCTGTTAGCCCTTTCCAGCCCAGATTAGAAAATAATGGATCAATTAAATGGCCTTTAATATGATCCAACAGGGGTCTTCTGAGTAGCTTTTTTCGGGGGGACGATAGCAACACGGCTGGTGTGATCATTGCACAGTCGGAGAGCAATTTGCTTATAGGGGAGCACAGGGCTTTTTTTTGTAGCAGGAACTGCTTTGCATATTAGCCCACACCCCCATGGTGTAGTCAATCCTCCAATAGCTTACAGGGCTCTTAGTACAGGACCTACTGTATGCTCCAGGAGGACTGGCTCCATCAGGGGGGCATGCCCTAATATGCAAAGGAGTTCCTGCTACAAAAAAAAAAAGCCCTGGGTGAGCACCTTTGCTGCAGCAGCGGACCGGGACTCTAGGAAGGATGGGAGCAGGGACTCTTTGGAAGGGAGCAGACTGGATGCTTGATTTACAGGGAGATTTCCTGGTGACCAGGAACAGGCATTACTAGTGTTGCCACCCTGGAGATCTCCTGGGATTACAACTGATCTCCAGGTGATAGAGATCAGTTTACCTGGAGAAAATGGCTGCTCTGGAAGGTGGACCCATACACCATTAAAGTCCCTACCCTCTCCAAACAGATAAAAGGAAGTACTTCTTCACCCAAAAGGTGATTAACACATGGAATTCACTGCCACAGGAGGTGAGGGCAGCTACATGCATCGACAGCTTCAAGAGCAGATTGGAGAAGCATATGGAGCAGAGGTCCATCAGTGGCTATTAGCCATAGGGTATAGATGTCTGGGGCAGTGATGCTCTGTATTCTTGGTGCTGGCGGGGAGGCAACAGTGGGAGAGCTACTAGTGTCCTAGTTCCACTGATGGACCTCCTGATGGCACCTGGGTTTTTTGGCCACTGTATGACACAGAGTGTCGGACTGGATGGGCTGTTGGCCTGAACCAACATGGCTTCTCTGATGTTCTTATGGCTCTGGGGCAAGTGATGCTCTGTATTCTTGGTGCTGGGGGGGCAACAGTGGGAGAGCTACTAGTGTCCTAGTCCCACTGATGGACCTCCTGATGGCACCTGAGTTTTTTGGCCACTGTGTGACACAGAGTGTTGGACTGGATGGGCCACTGGCCTGATCCAACGTGGCTTCTCTTATGTTCTTATGTGACACAGAGTGTTGGACTGGATGGGCCATTGGCCTGATCCAACATGGCTTCTCTTATGTTCTTATGTGACACAGAGTGTTGGACTGGATGGGCCACTGGCCTGATCCAACATGGCTTCTCTTATGTTCTTATGTGACACAGAGTGTTGGACTGGATGGGCCACTGGCCTGATCCAACGTGGCTTCTCTTATGTTCTTATGTGACACAGAGTGTTGGACTGGATGGGCCACTGGCCTGATCCAACGTGGCTTCTCTTATGTTCTTATGTGACACAGAGTGTTGAACTGGATGGGCTGTTGGTCTGATCCAACATGGCTTCTCTCACGTTTTTAAACCCAACCTTCCTCAGGCTCCACCCCCCAAATCTCCAGGCATGTCCCAACCCAGAGCTGGCCACCCTAAGCTTCATAACCAAGGTTTGTGATTCTGCTAGATCCTTGGGGGCTTCTTGACTCAAACCCTTCATCAGCTGTGGAATATGGCAGCAGTTCCCCAATGCTGCTATCAGTTTCCAGGAGGAAGCAATGGGAGAGCTGGTTACCATTTTGGGCACCACCAAGGTGAGTAACCCCCACAACTCTGGCATGTAGCACCACAGGAGCCACTCAGCTTGGCTTCTTCCAGGGTCATTTTTGCTTCCCAGGCTACTCCCACCTACGGGGCATTGCTCCACCTGGAGCACTGATTGGCACTAGCTAATCTTGGACATTGGCTTTTTAAGAACAGGAGATTCTTCTTTAGAACAGGACAAGTTTTGTTTTTGTTTTTTTATGAAAATGGCAGAAGATGATGATGTGAACCTGGTTGCCAGCCTCCAGCTGTGGCCTGCAGAGCTCGGCAAATTGCAACTGATCTCCAGTCTACAGAGATCAGTTGGAGAGCCAGTTTGGTGTAGTGGTTAAGTGTGCAGACTCTTATCTGGGAGAACCGGGTTTGATTCCTCACTCCTCCACTTGCACCTGCTGGAACGGCCTTGGGTCAGCCATAGCTCTGGCAGAGGTTGTCCTTGAAAGGGCAGCTGCTGTGAGAGCCCTCTCCAGCCCCGCCCACCTCACAGGGTGTCTGTTGTGGGGGAGGAAGGGAAAGGAGATTGTGAGCCGCTCTGAGACTCTTTGGAGTGGAGGGCGGGATATAAATCCAATATCTTCTTCTTCTGCTCTGGGGAGCACGCCTGTTTTGGAGGAGAGGTTGTCTCTGTGGCATCGCATTCCCACCCTTCCCCAAGCCCTGCCCTCACCCAATTTCCAGGAATTTTCCAACATGGAGTTGGCAACCCAAGATGTGACGTATCCAATCTGCAGGCCTTGAGTTCAGCAGAAGTTCACAGGAGCATAGCTCCTGAACCTTTCTGAGGGTTCCCCCTCCTCCTCCCCACCTACCTACCTTGTCCATTGAATAACAATCCCTGGATTAGGAGAGCGGGCAGCCAGCCAGCCACCAGGAGCTTTGCCATATCCCCAGCAGCCCTCATTAACCCCTAGCGAAGCCTGCACCACTCTGTCTCCACTTCTTATGTCATTTTGGGTGGTGGGTGGCTTGCTGGCCTTTTGACTATGGGGGGAGGCGGCCAAGGAGAGCCCCAGGTGAGTGAGGCCTGCTTGGGCTGTCTGGATCTCTAGCCAGCCCAAGCAGGCCTCGCTAACCTGGGGCTCTCCTTTCTTGCATCAGGTTGCTTTTGGCTTGTGAGGGGGGCAACATATGCTAATGAGTTATGCTAATTTGCTCCACCACTTTTTTTCCCTTCAAAATGACCTCTGCCAATCTGCCCAACTCTGCCCACTAGAGATTCCTTTTATTGGCCAATGGTTCAAGAGCCTTGTCTCCTTTCTTTTTGAGGGAGCCTCATTTAATTGCAATGGTCAGAGCATTGTGGGTTGCTTAAAAGAGTTAAGTGCTAATTGATTCTTTATTTGAGGAAAACAGCCATTATAAGAAGGTAAGCCCTTCAAAACTGAAACATCTCTCTTCTTATTCACGTCATACATTTCTGGTGCTGAACACTGGTTGCACAGACACTTAAGATTGGCAACAAAGGCTGTAGATGTTCCCATTGTTCTTGAGGAAACAGTCAAGTTTTCCATTTGCTTCTTTGAGCCTTCCCTGGCAACCCTTCCTAGTGTTTAAGGCATTGAGAGTAGAAGAAGGAGAATATGGCTGCTTGTATTAACATTAAGGAACGTACTCTGGCAGATTAGGAGGGTGAAGGATGGCTGGAAGGAACAGCTAAGGACAAGTGGAATTCTAGCAGGAGCTCCTTTGCATATTAGATCACACACCCCTGATGTAGCCCATCCTCCAAGAGCTTACAAGGCTCTTTTTTGTAAGCTTCTGAAGTAGGGTTGCCAATCCCCAGGTGGGGGCAGGGGATCCCCCGCTTTGGAGGCCCTCCCCCCGCTTCAGTGTCATCAGAAAGCGGGGGAGGGGAGGGAAATGTCTGCTGGGAACTCTATTATTCCCTATGGAGATTTATTCCCATAGAAAATCATGGAGAATTGATCTGCGGGTATCTGGGGCTCGGGGGAGGGCTGTTTTTTGAGGTAGAGGCACCAAATTTTCAGTATAGCATCTACTGCCTCTCCCCAAAATACCCCCCAAGTTTCAAAAAGATTGGACCAGGGGGTCTAATTCTATGAGCCCCAAAAGAAGATGCCCCTATCCATTATTTCCTATGGAAGGAAGGAATTGAAAAGGCCCTTTAAATGTGATGGCCAGAACTCCCTTTGGAGTTCAATGATGCTTGTCACAGCCTTGATCTTGGCTCCACCACTAATGTCTCCTGGCTCCACCCCCAAAGTCTCCTGGCTCCACCCCCAAAGTCCCCAGATATTTCTTGAATTGGACTTGGCAACCCTATCCTGACGGATTGGCTACATTAGGGTTGGGTGGCCCAATACGCAAAGGAGCTCCTGCTAGAATTCCACCCCTGGCTAAGGAGCCACTGAGGGGGTCCCCGTTCCACCTCTTCCCATTCTCCCAATTTATGGAGTCGTTTTGCAAAATGCTGCTCCCAGTTTTGGCTCCTTTCGGCCTGTACGGCTTAATATTTTATGAATCGATATACTCAAACAGATGAGATTGGAAATCACACGGTCTCATTCAATCGATAAGAGGCAAACTGCAAAGGGGCGCAGACTCAAGCTGCCTTGGGGCCGTGCCAGGCCCGTAGCTACAACGGGGCCCGGAAGGGGCCGGGCCACTCCATTCAACACCCCCCGTCCATCTGTATGGCCCCTCCATCGGAGGGCCTCCAGTCTGCTCCCTTTGCTCGCCGCCACTTGCAGTCGCTCGGAACGAGTGCAGCATTGCTCAAGAGGGAGACGAGAGCTTTTTATTATTGTAATTGTGGACACTTCCAGCGTCTGGCACCAAGAGGCTCTTGAACCGGCTCTGCGCTCTCCCCCCACCCCCAAGTTAATCATGAGCTATCTGAAGAAAGTGGACGCACAGCCCGGCCTCTCTTTGATTTTCAGCTATCTGTGGGATGGACAGATTTTTTTGAGGGAGGAGAGGGCAAAGCAGCATCTCAAGTACACTGCCTCGGTTTCCCCTGTCGGATTGCCAAGTCCAACTCAAGAAATATCTGGGACCTTGCGGTTGGAGCCAGGAGACTTTGAGGGGGGTGGGCGGGTGAAGCCAGGAATAAGAGTGTGACAAACACCCCTGAACTCCAAAGGGAGTTCTGGCCATCACATCTAAAGGAGCTGTGTTCCTTTTAAATGCCTTCCCTCCATTTGGAATAATGAAGGATAAGGGTACCTTCTTTTGAGGTTCATAGAATTGGACCCCCCTGGTCCAATCCTTTTGAAACTTGGTGGGGAGGGGTTGAGGAGGCTATGCTGAAACTTTGGTTACCTCAAACAACAGCCCACCCAGAGCCCCAGATAGCCATGGATCAATTTTCCATTATACCCTATGGGAATTGGTCTCCATAGGGATTAATGGAGTGCCCCGCAGGCATTTCCCTCTCTCTCCCACCCACACACTTTCTGATAACCCTGAAGTGGAGGGAGGGATCCCCTGTCCCCAACTGGGGATTGGCGGCCCTATTTCCCTGGCTCGGTGCAGAGGATCCCCAGAGTTGGGGAAAGTGCCTATAAGTCAAGAAGCTGCCCGGGTTTTTATTTTATCTTTTATATTTTGACATCGTTTGTGATGTCATTTTGAGCCCTGTACCCCCTCCCCCGCGCCCCCCGCCGGCCCTTTCAAGAGAAGCTAAGGACAAAGAGAAGTGTGGAGCCCTGCTTGATCCTTGGAGATAAGCAGAGCAGTGCCCAAATTGAAATTGTATCCCTAGGTGAGCTGCCTGAAGAAGGATTCTCTGAAAGTGGACGGAAGCAGCAGTCTAGCTGCAACCACACCAGTTTGGGAACTGCAATCACACCTGCATTGGACTTCAGGAAGTCCTACGAACAAAGAAAATCATTGTATATTGCCAAATGGACTGTAAAATAATATCAAATTAATATGTGAAAAATATTTAAATTTTTGTTTTCAATATATAATAGGGTTGCCAAGTCCAATTCAAGAAATATCTGGGGACTTTGGGGGTGGAGCCAGGAGACACTGGGGTGGAGCCAAGATCAAGGCTGTGACAAGCATCATTGAACTCCAAAGGGAGTTCTGGCCATTACATTTAAAGGGACGGCACACCTTTTCAATGCCTTCCTTCCATACAAAATAATGGATAGGGGCACCTTCTTTTGGGGCCCACAGAATTGGATCCCTGGTCCAATTTTTTTAAACTTGGGGGGTATTTTGGGGAGAGGCACCAGATGCTATACTGAAAATTCGGTGCCTCTACCCCAAAAAACAGCCCCTCCAGAGCCCCAGATACCTGCGGATCAATTCTCCATGATTTTCTATGGGAATAAATCTCCATAGGGAATAATAAAATTCCCAGAAGACATTTCCCTCCCCTCCCCCGCTTTCTGACGACCCTGAAGCGGGGGGAGGGCCTCCAAACCGGAGGATCCCCTGCCCCCACCTGGGTAGGGTTGCCAAGTCGAACCCCAGAAATATCTGGGGACTTTGGGGGTGGAGCCAGGAGACACTGGGGTGAAGCTAGGGGGAGGGGGGAAATGGCGCCGGGGAGCGTGGCAAGCCGCCCTGCAGCTGCCGCCTCTTCTCCGCTCGCCGTGCTGCTGCTCCGAGATGGGCTCAGCCTGAGCCCATCTCGGAGGAGGAGCCACGGCGAGCGGAGAAGAGGCGGCTGCGGCGCGGCGGCCTCTTCTCCACTCGCCGTGGCTCCTCCTCCGAGATGGGCTCAGGCTGAGCCCATCTCGGAGCAGCAGCACGGCGAGCGGAGAAGAGGCCGTCGCGCCGCAGCCGCCTCGCCCGCTTAGCCTCTGGGGTGGAAGCGGAGGGGGGGCGTGAAGGCAGGCCGGGAGCGTGGCGAGCCGCAAGTCTGGGTCCTAGAAGGGCCCGGATTCGTGGCTCGCCATGCTTCCGTCTCTTGGCTGCTCCTCCGAGATGGGCTCAGCCTGGGCCCATCTCGGTGGAGCAACTGCGGTGGGTGGGGAGGGGGTGGCAGCGGTGTGGTGCGGCGGCCTCCGGGCGATTCGCCATGCTCCTCGGCGCCATTTCCCTCCTCTCCCCCCGCTTCCATTTTTTTGGGGAGCGGGGGAAGAGGGTGGAAACCCTGGGGTCCCCTGCCAGGGCGGGAGGGTTGGGAAGCCTACACCTGGGGATTGGCAACCCTAATATATGTATTAGTTGAAGCTCTCAAAGAGTGTTCTAAGTTATATACTTTACTCATACTTGTGAGTTCTCTGGTTTCACGTCCTTGAAATGGCAGCTCCTGGGAGAGCTCTCTCAGCCCCACCTACCTCACAGAATGTGTCTTTTGTGGGGGAGGAAGATAAAGCAGATTGTGAGCCACTCTGAGATTCAGAGCGGAGGGCAGGGTATAACTCCAATATCATCTTCTTCTATCTTGCTTGTAACAGTGGCTGGTTAGATTACATAGGGAAGCCTACAAGTAGAACCCACAAACAACGGGCCTCATTTGTTGACCCCCAATATATGGGAGTCAGAGGCTCTGAACCCTCAGGAATTAGGCATGCCATTCCCTAGTTGGGGGCGGAGGATCCCCTTTTTGGGTGGGCTCCTGCCCGCCACCAGCTAAGCTGACAGTGGGGGAAAATCCTGCCCCATACACGACATGCTGATGTCATGCGGAAATGATGTCATCATGTGGGCAGCATGTTTTCTGGGCAAAATTCTGTGGTTTGAACGCAATTTTACCATAGAGTTTTGCCCGAAAAGCAGAGTGTCACCACACAAATGTCACCGACATGATGACATCACTTTTGTGTGATGTCAGCATGCACATCCTTACTCCCCGTAAGTCCCTCCCCCTGCCAGCGCAATCACCGGACCTGGCAGCCCTTCTTGGGATCCGTTGGGTTATCGTGTCTAAAAGCCAGCAATAAACCTGTCTCCCAACTGCTTTTACATTCCTCTAATGGAGTAGAACCTGGGAAGGGCTGGGTTTGGGGTGGGGAAATTGCCTTCCACAAAATGGGTCCCTGGTGCCAAAAAAAGTTGGGGACCACTAAGAACCACTAAGTTGGGGGTAGGGACCTCTGTGGGGTATGATGCCATAGATTCTGCCCTTCAAAGCAGCCATCTCTGTAATCTGGAGATCTGCTGTAATTCTGGAAGATCTCCTGGCCTAACCTGGAGGAGACTGTCAACCTGACATGACAATGAATTCCACCCATCAACTACTCTAAAAGTTAAATATCTCTCTTTTTTAAAACAAACAAACAAACAAACAAACAAACAAACAGTTTTTATTGAATATAATACAAGATACAAAATAAAACCTTAATACAACATAAGCCACAATAATAATAATAACATTAGGGTTTGTAGAATCTTTCGGGCTCAAGTGCCGTGTTCTACTGGAGAAAGTTTTCCTTCCAGACGTTTCGTTCTCAGCTGCGGAGAACATCCTCAGTGGCGTTGCAGCCTCATGTTCTCATGAGGATGTTCTCCGCAGCTGAGAATGAAACGTCTGGAAGGAAAACTTTCTCCAGTAGAACACGGCACTTGAGCCCGAAAGATTCTACAAACCCTAATGATGTTACCAGCCGTGAAAACCTGAAATCTTTGATAATAATAATAATAACAATAATAATAATACATTGGATTTATATTCCGCCCTCCACTCAAGAGTCTCAGAGCAGCTCACCATCTCCTTTATCTCCCTCCCCTCAGATACCCACAGATCAATTCTCCATTATACCCTATGGGAATCGGTCTCCAGAGAGAATAATGGCGTGCCCAGCAGACATTCCCCCTCCCCCGGCTTTCTGATGACCCTGAAGTAGCGAGAGGGGCTCCAAACCGGGGGATCCCCTGTTCCCACCTGGGGGTTAAGCAACCAAAGTGAAACACAGATAAGGGTGGCAGAGATACAAAGCAATGCTTCCGTGTATAAATTAGTCTCAATTGTGTTTCTGACACCTAACACAAATAAATAAATAAATAAATAAATTTTATTTTTATATCCCGCCCTCCCCCACCAAAAGGCGGGCTCAGGGCGGCTCACAGACATGACTACGTCATGATTCAGTTAAAAGCAGATAAACATTATGAATACAATACAATTACATATATAGATTAAAATACATAAAAATAGGTGCTATAATTTCTGGTGTCACAATTACATATTATCAGCTTCAGTTACAACATAAGATGGCTAGAGTTAGAATGATTTTATCAAGTTAGTCTGGTCCTAATTCAAATGCGAGTTGGAAAAGAGAGGTTTTGCAAGCCCTGCGGAACTGGTTCAGGTCCCGCAGGGCTCGCACCCCCTCTGGGAGTTGATTCCACCAGCGCGGGGCCACTAATGAGAAGGCTTGCTCCCGAGTTATCTTCATTCTAGCCTCTCTTGGCCCAGGGATTTGTAGGAGGTTTTGGGAGCTAGATCTTAACGCTCTCCTGGGGATATATGGGGAGAGGCGGTCCCTGAGGTAGGCAGGTCCTCGGCCATATAGGGCTTTAAAGGTAATAACCAGCACCTTATACCGAACGCGGTAGACGACCGGTAGCCAATGCAGATCCCGCAGCACCGGCCGCACATGTTCCCACCTAGGTAGTCCCATCAACAGCCTGGCCGCTGCGTTCTGCACTACCTGAAGTCTTCGCGTTCGGCACAAGGGCAGCCCCATGTAGAGGGCATTGCAGTAGTCTAGTCTTGAGGTGACCGTTGCGTGGATCACAGTTGCTAGGTCGTCGCGTTCCAGGAAGGGAGCCAACTGCCTCGCCCTCTTGAGATAGAAGAAGGCGGATCTTGCGGTGGTAGCTATCTGGGCCTCCATTGATAGCGAGGATTCCAGTAGCACCCCCAGGCTCTTGACCCTGCGCACTGGTGTCAGTGGCGCACCGTCAAAAGCTGGCAGAGTGATCTCCCCCCCCGGTCCGTCCCGACCCACGCAAAGGACCTCAGTCTTCGTTGGATTCAACTTCAGCCCGCTCAGCCTGAGCCAGTCAGCCACGGCCTGTAACGCCCGGTCCAAATTTGTAGGGACATCACCAGTCCGGCCTTCCATCAATAGATAGAGCTGGGTATCATCAGCGTACTGATGACAACCAAGCCCATACCTCCGGGCAAGCTGGGCAAGGGGGCGCATAAAGATGTTGAACAATGTCGGGGAGAGAACTGCCCCCTGAGGCACCCCACAATGAAGCGGGTGTCTCTGGGACAGCTTCCCCCCAATTGCCACCCTTTGTCCCCGATTTTCAAGGAAGGAGGAGAGCCATTGTAAGGCTAGCCCCCGAATTCCTGCGTCGGCGAGGCGGCGGGTCAGCAGCCGGTGGTCGACCATGTCGAACGCCGCCGACAGGTCGAGCAGCAGCAATACCGCCGAGCCGCCCCGATCCAGTTGCCGCCGGAGGTCATCTATGAGGGCGACCAAGACTGTTTCCGTCCCATGGCCCGGGCGAAAGCCGGACTGGCATGGGTCCAAGGTGGAAGCGTCTTCCAGAAAATCCTGTAACTGCAACGCCACAGCCCTCTCTATAATTTTGCCCAAAAAGGGCAAATTTGAGACCGGCCGATAATGTGCCAATACGGCCGGGTCTGATGTAGCTTTTTTCAAGAGAGGGCGGACCACTGCCTCTTTCAGAGATGTTGGGAAAACACCCTCCGAAAGAGATCGATTTATAATGTCCCGTATAGGACATTTCAATTCCTCCTGGCAGGCCTTAATTAACCAGGAGGGGCATGGGTCCAGATCACAAGTTGTGGATCGTGCAGTGCCAAGAATTCTGTCAACTTCCTCCAAGCTGAGCGGGTCGAAGCAGTCCAAGGTTACATCCGAAGACACGCATTGGGCCTCAAGTTCACTTACTGCGTCTAAATTGGCGGGGCAGTCGTGGCGGAGCGATTGGACCTTATCTGCAAAAAACTTCGCAAAAGCCTCGCAGCCTATCTCCAATTCCTTAGCTTTTGGGTTGCCCTGTGGCAGTGAAGTAAGGTTCCGAATTATTCTAAACAATTGAGCTGGGCGCGAATTTGCAGATGCAATCTTGGTCGCAAAGTATGTTTTCTTTGTGGCCTTGATTGCCATCTCATAGGTCTTCATAAACTTCCTATAAGATGTTCTAGTCGCTTCGTCGCGGGTACGCCGCCATTGCCTCTCTAGCCGTCTAAGGCCTTGCTTCAGCCGGCGCAGTTCCGGGGTATACCACGGAGCCGGCTTAGTCCGAGGCCGCAGAGGACGCCGAGGTGCAATCTCCTCGATGGCTCTGGAGAGCCGATTATTCCAGGACTCAACCAGGCCATCGAGAGAGGTGCCAGAGGGCCAGGGATCCCGCAGAGCCATTTGGAACCGTTCCGGGTCCATCTGGCTCCGCGGGCGAGCCATAATAGGCTCCTCGCCTAAACAGGTTTGGGGAGGCAAGTCTACACGGGCCTTGAGGGCAAAGTGATCCGACCATGGCACCGCCTTGGCGGTTATATCGCTCACAACAACCCCGGCCGCAAAGATCAGGTCTAACATGTGACCAGCCTGGTGAGTGGGGGTTACAACAAGTTGAGAGAGTCCCAGTGTCGCCATGGAAGACACTAGGTCCATCGCCTGACTCTAACACGTTATGAAGTTACTCTAACACAAAAATATAACTGGTCTTATCAAAATAGATTTATAGTAAATGAAACGTCAGCAGGAGAAGAGAAGAAGACTGCAGATTTATACCCCGCCCTTCTCTCTGAATCAGAGATTCAGAGCAGTTTACAATCTCCTGTATCTTCTCCCCCCACAACAGACACCCTGTGAGGTGGGTGGGGCTGAGAGGGCTTTCACAGCAGCTGCCCTTTCACGGACAACTCCTGCGAGAGCTATGGCTTACCCAAGGCCATTCTAGAGGCTGTAAGTGGAGGAGTGGGGAATCAAACCTGGTTCTCCCAGATAAGAGTCCACGCACTTAACCACTACACCAAACTGGTTCTCTAAAGAAGGATAATGCCCAATGATGCATCCGTCTGAATTATCACAAAACCGGAAAACAAACAAACAAACAAATCACAATGTATACAGTTCCATCAAAACGTTAGGGGAGGGTCACAGTTCACTACTTCCATAAAGTAAATAATCAGAAACACAAAGCATAATTATTAAATATCTTTTTTTTCTGAGTGCATCTTATCTCTGGTAGATATATAACGAAATGCATGACACGTGCTTATTTATCCCCCTGGTACCTTATTGTTATACCTAATCTCCATTCTTATGCCAAAATATCCAGGTCAGTTTGCAATATTAAAAAAGCTGAAAATATGGCATGAAAAACAGACCATACAGTGCTAACGGCAGCCTACAGACCAAATTCAGCCCTGTGTAAAATCATTTAAAAACTCGTCATTAAGCTCAATGGATAATATAGTCCTTAAATAATCAGCACCATTAAAACCCCATAACGCAACTAGCGCTAAAATGGTAAAAACGAGTCAAAAGAATTGTTGCCATCTCCAGCATGATGAGGCTGCCACAACCTCTTGAAGCGAGGAGGAGGGGGGTCCAAAGTCTGAAAAAGCCCCATCCTGCATACCCAACAACCTCACCTCACTCAAGGCAGGCGCAAAGCCAAAAGCAGTGCTAGCTATTTCAGAGTATGGCAGGTGACACTGGTTCCTCATAAGTGTAGGGCTGCCAGGTTGCTTGCTGTGCTTGATGACTGTCTGGTGCTGTCTGGCACCTTAGGTACACACACACAGCCCCGCACTGATAATGTCACTGAGTCACATGGGGGTGCCCAATTCGGTGCCTCCAGAAGGCCAGCACCCTAGGTCAGGGGTCCCCAACCCTGGGGCTGTGGACCGGTACTGGTCCATGGTCTGTTAGCAACCGGGCCGTGAGTTGTATAATTATTTCATTATATATTCCAATGTAGAAGCAATAATAAGACATTGGATTTATCTCCTGCCCTCCGCTGCAAATCTCAGAGCAGCTCACAATCTCCTTTCTCTTCTTCCCCCACAACAGACACCCTGTGAGGTCGGTGGGGCTGAGAGAATTCTCTCAAAAGTTGCCATTTCGAGGATAACTCTGTGAGAGCTACGGCTGGCCCAAGGCCATTCCAGCAGCTGCAAGTGAAGGAGTGGGGAATCAAACCCGTTCTCCCAGATAAAAGTCTGTGTACATAAGCACCACACCAAAATAAAGTACACAGTTGTATCATCCCGAAACCATCGCCCCCCCACCCCCACCCCGGTCAGTGGAAAAATTGCCTTCCACAAAACGGGTCCCTAGTGCCAAAAAAGTTGGGGACCACTAAGAACATAAGAGAAGCCACGTTGGATCAGGCCAATGGCCCATCCAGTCCAACATTCTGTGTCACACAGTGGCCAATACACACACACTGCGGCTAATAGCCAGTGTTGGACTTCTGCTCCATATTTTTATCTAACCCCCTCTTGAAGCTAGCTATGCTTGTAGCCGCTGCTACCTCTTGTGGCAGTGAATTCCACATGTTAATCACCCTTTGGGTGAAGAAGTACTTCTTTTTATCCGTTTTAACCCGACTGCTCAGCAAGTTCATCGAATGCCCACGAGTTCTTGTATTGTGAGAAAGGGAGAAAAGTACTTCTTTCTCTACTTTCTCAATCCCATGCATAATCTTGTAAACCTCTATCATGTCACCCCCGCAGTCGACGTTTCTCCAAGCTAAAGAGCCCCAAGCGTTTTAACCTTTCTTCATAGGGAAAGTGTTCCAACCCTTTAATCATTCAGGTTGCCCTTTTCTGCACTTTTTCCAATGCTATAATATCCTTTTTGAGGTGCGGTGACCAGAATTGCGCACAGTATTCCAAAAGAGACCCCACCATCGATTTATACAGGGGCATTATGATACTGGCTGATTTGTTTTCAATTCCCTTCCTAATAATTCCCAGCATGGCGTTGGCCTTTTTTATTGCAAACGCACACTGTCTTGACATTTTCAGTGAGTTATCTACCACGACCCCAAGATCTCTCTCTTGGTCAGTCTCTGCCAGTTCACACCCCATCAACTTGTATTTGTAGTTGGGATTCTTGGCCCCAATGTGCATTACTTTGCTCTTGGCCACATTGAACCTCATTTGCCACGTTGACGCCCACTCACCCAACCTCAACAGATCCCTTTGGAGTTCCTCACAGTCCTCTCTGGTTCTCATCACCCTGAACAATTCCGTGTCATCTGCAAACTTGGCCACTTCACTGCTCACTCCCAACTGCCCTAGGTAATCACGGTGTTTGCTTAGTGGCAAGGCCAGCCCTAGCAGGAGCACAGTGGAGGACTGGTGTTGTGCGCTGTTATAAAAACTCCCAAGATCTCTGCGGTAAAAATCATGGAGATCCAAGAAATTCCTTGAATATCACTGGGACTGTGACATCGCTTCTGGGTCTGAAACTGGAAGTGATCTCACGGCATTGCACACGCTAGTTTTTGAAGTCTCCACCCACTCATCGCTCCCGGGGAGTGCTAGCCAGGGGCTGGAAACCCTAGGGTGAAGGCGGTCTTTCTGGATCTCTGATACAAGGCCACATAGAGCTCCAAAGGCAGCACCAAAATATTGAGCTGCGTCTAGAAACGAATGGCAAGCCAGGGCAATTGATGCAAATGGGGGGACTTTGATCCCCCCCCCCCCGTTAGCATACTGACTTCCCTCTTCTGTAGCAGCTCAAATTTTGCAAACGCTTTTGCATTACAGTAGCCTGTATGTAAATGCATGGACATGGAGGGAAAGGCATAAGCCGGCACAAAGGCACCATGCAGCACACAACCTGCCAGTTCTCTCGCTGCAGCTGCTAAGGTACATTTTGAATGGTTGCTCTCGTACGGGAGGACAATTGTGTTTTTCGAAAAGTGTCTTTTGCCCAACGAATAATTACCCTCTCGGCAGAGGACAGGCTATTTCCCAGTAAAGGGAAAACAGCAGGCAAGTAGGGCCTTCAACAATGTGTAATCACTTGTGTGCGGCGGGCTCAGGCAGCTGTTTGTTATTACAATAGGGGTGTAATAAGCATGTCTCTGTTTCCAATGGTGAAAAGTTGGTGGGTCTGGGTTCCCGCTGCATCCCTTTGCCAGGTCACGTGGCTTATCCAGGCCAGAACACTTACACGCACACACACACACACAAGCAAGTGGCGGAGGCTTGTCAATACCAGCTGCGGTTAAGAGGTTATTCCAGATAACTCTGCAGGGACACGTTTTGCAGACTGGATGAGAGTTCGTTCTTTGTTTCTATCGGCTTTTGTTTGTGTGTTCTAGACTGGGGAAAGGGGAGGTCAAACTTTTGTTGCAGTTCTGTCGCAAAGACTAACCTGTAGGAAATGCAAACCGCTGCTGTTAGAATAGCTGCTAAGGCCGACCTGTGGGAATTGCAAACCATTGCTGTTGGAATAGCTGCTAAGGCTGAGTCAGGGGAAATGCAAACCACTGCTGTTAGAATAGCTGCTAAGGCTGACCTGTGGGAATTGCAAACCATTGCTGTTAGAATAGCTGCTAAGGCTGACCTGTGGGAATTGCAAACCATTGCTGTTAGAATAGCTGCTAAGGCTGACTCGGAGGAAATGCAAACCACTGCTGTTAGAATAGCTGCTAAGATTGACCTGTGGGAATTGCAAACCATTGCTGTTGGAATAGCTGCTAAGGCTGAGTCAGGGGAAATGCAAACCACTGCTGTTAGAATAGCTGCTAAGGCTGACCTGTGGGAATTGCAAACCATTGCTGTTGGAATAGCTGCTAAGGCTGAGTCAGGGGAAATGCAAACCACTGCTGTTAGAATAGCTGCTAAGGCTGACCTGTGGGAATTGCAAACCATTGCTGTTAGAATAGCTGCTAAGGCTGACCTGTGGGAATTGCAAACCATTGCTGTTAGAATAGCTGCTAAGGCTGACTCGGAGGAAATGCAAACCACTGCTGTTAGAATAGCTGCTAAGATTGACCTGTGGGAATTGCAAACCATTGCTGTTGGAATAGCTGCTAAGGCTGAGTCAGGGGAAATGCAAACCACTGCTGTTAGAATAGCTGCTAAGGCTGACCTGTGGGAATTGCAAACCATTGCTGTTGGAATAGCTGCTAAGGCTGAGTCAGGGGAAATGCAAACCACTGCTGTTAGAATAGCTGCTAAGGCTGACCTGTGGGAATTGCAAACCATTGCTGTTAGAATAGCTGCTAAGGCTGACCTGTGGGAATTGCAAACCATTGCTGTTAGAATAGCTGCTAAGGCTGACTTGGAGGAAATGCAAACCACTGCTGTTAGAAGAGCTGCTAAGATTGACCTGTGGGAATTGCAAGCCATTGCTGTTAGAGAGCCAATTTGGTGTAGTGGTTAGGTCCGCGGACTCTTATCTTGGAAAACCGGGTTTGATTCCCCAATGCTCTACTTACAGTTGCTGGAATGGCTTTGCGTCAGCCGTATTTCTCGCAGGAGTTGTCCTTGAAAGGACAGCTGCTGTGAGAGCCCTCTCAATCCCACCCACTTCACAGGGTGTCTGTTGTGGGGGGAGAAGATATAGGGGATTATAAACCACTCTGAGTCTCTGATTCAGAGAGAAGGGCAGGGTAGAAATCTGCAGTCTTCTTCTTCGAATAGCTGCTAAGACTGACCTGTGAAAAATGTAAACCATTGCTGTTAGAATAGCTGCTAAGATTGCTATTGATTTTAAATACACTAACTAAAAACAATAGCTTACCTTTCAAAGGCAGAACTGAGTCATCCACAGATCATGGGTTCGGACCCTTCTTCCAAGACGCTTGGCATTCCTCCAACAGACTAGGAGAAGGGAAGATCAAAGTGGTGATGATTTCCTAATGCAAATCAGAGGAATCGCGGATAATTAATTTCAGCACCTCGTTTCCTGCTGTGCAGTTCCCTTTAGTTGAACACAAGGCCAGTATTGCAAACATGATTAATGAATCGTGTCTTTCCTTTCCTCTAGGAATTCTCCTCCAACTTAGACTTCCTGATTACATTATTTGCTGCTCTGGTTGTTTTTGGCCTCATCTTGGTCCTCGTGTGCATCGAGAGCATCTTTCAACAATGCACTCGTGTCTTCTCCGCTGTGATCTGGATCTGCCTTATCACCATGGGCTACGTCTTTGTCTTCACTGGAGGGGTGGTTATGGCCTGGGACCAGGTGACATACTTCTGCTGCATCTCTTTGTGGAGGGACAGAGACTTTAAAAGTTGGAATGGGCCACTCTAAGGGGCGGGATCGGTGTTTCTAAGCATTGGTCTACACGTTCTTGAAAAAAATCATGATACTACAGAAAGCAGACGGTGGGACTATATAGCTGAATGCTTTACCATGCAAAGCAGGGGTGTCAAACACATTTGTTGTGAGGGATGGATCTGACAAAAATGAGACCTTGTTCGGCTGGGCCATGTCGGGCTGGGCCATGTTGGGCCAGGCCATGTGTGTACCAATTTAAGATTAAGTAGCAGAGATATAAACTTTATAAAGGACACACCCTTTCTCCCCAAGGCAGGAGCCTCAATCAATGGAGAAAATAGAGGTTTTGCTCTGTAGTTCCTGTGCGATTGAACGAGTCTTGCAAAGCAAGCTGTTATGCAGAAGAAAGCAAGAGAGAGGGAGAAGGAAGCAGATGACAGCCAATTGCTCAGGAGGCTAATAGGAGCCCTCCAGGGGCCTGATTCAGCCTCTGGGCTGCATGTTTGACACCCCTGGTATAGGGTTTTCAAGGTGAGAGACAGTTCAGAGTTGGCTTGCTGTTGCCTGCCTCTGCATAGCAACTCTGGACTTCCTTGCAAACAGAAATCAAGTTCCCAGTCCATATGGCTGAAGTGCTACTGTTAAACTGTGTGTGTTTGGGGGGATTGGAGAAATACCCTTTCTTGGATTTCTTTTCCACAAATGGAATTTTATTCTCCCAATCCTGTTTGCACTGTCCTCAATGGCCTAGGCTACCACAGTTTCATCAAATCTTGAAAGCTAAACTGGGTCAGCCCTGGTTAGTCCATGGATGGGAGATTTCCAAGGAAGTCCAGGGCTGCACGTAAAGACAGGCAACGGAAAACCTTCAGGGTTGCCATCAATTAGCCATCCCTTGATGGCACTTCCCACCACCCCCAGTCCTGTTGCACAGACGACTGACACCAAGTCCTTTCCTCCAAGGTCTCCTTCTTCCTCTTCATCATCTTCACCGTCTACACCATGCTGCCCATCCGGATGCAAGACGCAGTGGGGGCTGGCTTGGCCTCCTCCCTCTCCCATGTCATAGTCCTGGGTGTCTACCTCTCCATCGGGTGCACGTCGCAGGCAGAGCTGGCCTTGCAGGTGAGCCTGACCCAAGAACCCTTCCCATCAAGACTAGGCTGAGGGGCTGTAGCCTAGATGTCTGTGCGGAGCAGCCGTGCATGCTTCCTGCAACATCCAGCTGGCCTACAGATCTCTAGCCTGCTTAGAGCTGCATGCATAGCATCCTAATTGGCTTCCCTACCTGAGCCCCAGATCTTTCCTCCTATAATGCCCACTGCTTATTGATGCCTCCTGTAGCATGGAACCATTTCTCCATCAGCTTGCCTGCCCTGCCTCTCAACCTGCCCACCCAACTTTTGCCCATCCCTCCCTCAGCCTGATAACCCATTCATCCATTTGGCCATCTCTCCTCCTCCTCCTCCTCTTCCTGCTTCTCCAGAGCCAGTTTGGTGTAGTGGTTAAGTGTGCCGACTCTTATCTGGGAGAACCGGGTTTGATTCCCCACTCCTCCACTTGCACCTGCTGGAATGGCCTTGGGTCAGCCATAGCTCTGGCAGAGGTTGTCCTTGAAAGGGCAGCTGCTGTGAGAGCCCTCTCAGCCCCACCCACCTCACAGGGTGTCTGTTGTGGGGGAAGGAGGTAAAGGAGATTGTGAACCACTCTGAAACTCTTTGGAGTGGAGGGCGGGATATAAATCCAATATCATCTTCTTCTTCTTCTTCTTCTTCTTCTTCTTCTTCTTCTTCTTCTTCTTCTTCTTCTTCTTCTTCTTCTTCTTCTTCCATCCATTTCTCTTGATTCATTACCCATCTCCTTATTCATTTTGCCACTTTTCTTTCGGCACTCCTCCAGTCCATCTATCTATTTTGCTATCTCTCGTCTACTACTTTTGTCCCATCTATCCATCTCTGTTCCTTCCACTTTCTTCCTTTATTTCTCAACCCATTCATCCATATGCACTTTAACATTCTGCACCGCCATCTCTGGCCCATCCATCCACCAACACATCCATCCATTTATTTTGCCATCCTTCTCTTCTTCTGCATCCCATCCGTACATCTCACCATCCTTTCCATCATTCTTTTGTCCATATGTCCATTCATTTTGCCATCCATCCAATGCTTTTGTTGTTCGTTCATCATCATAATTTGGTGTGGTTAAGTGTGTGGACTCTTATCTGGGGGAACTGGGTTTGATTCTCCATTCCTCCATGTGCACCTGCTGATGTGACCTTGAGTCAGTCACAGGTTCTCACAGAGCTGTTCCTCCCAAGAGCAGTTTCTGTCAGAGTTCTCTCAGCTACACCTACCTCACAGAGTGTCTTTTGCGGAGAGGAAAAGGGAAAGGAGATTGTAAGTCACTCTGAGACTTCTTTGGGTAGTGAAGGGCAGGATATAAATCCAATATCTTATTATTATCTCCTTTTCATTGTAGTCTTCTTGTCCTATCCATCCATCTGCCTTATTATGCCTGTTGCCACCATCCCATACTTTCCTTTATAATTCATGGTTTACTAGAACTACCTTTAATTGGTTGACACCAGCCAACGCAGAGATGGCCTCTCTTTCCTAGCTTTCTCCTCTCTCCTCCATGCTGTGTCTTCTCCCCTTCCAAGTTTGACTTGCTTTCACATGTTGTCTCCTGACCTCTGCTTTCAGCTCTTAGCCAACCTTGTCATCTTTGTCTGTGGGAACTTGGTGGGTGCCTACCACAAGCACCTAATGGAGGTGGCCCTGCAAGAGACCTTCCATGAGACCTTCAACCTTATCCAGTCTCGTGTCAAGTTGGAGTCTGAAAAGCGGCACCAGGTGAACATGGGAACACTCCTGGATTTGGAATAAATTCCTCTGATCTCTGTCCATTCCACTTGGTCTTTAATTAACATAGACCCCTGCATTGTGCAGGGGGTTGGACTAGATGATCCCGGAGGGTCATCTAGTCCCTGAGATTTTGTGGTTGGCTCCGCCACTTACAGCAACCATTTTGTGGTTGTGCCTACCACCCTGAGTCAGCATTCCAAAGGTAGCTTCAGGCTCAACAAGGTAGGGGACTCCTGCTGTCCACGCCCAGAGAAGCTTTCTTCTACAGCTGGCTCACACAAAGAAAGGCCACACAAAAGGTGGAAAACAGATTCCAATAATTAATTGCAGGGCTTTATTTTGAGCAGGAATGCACAGAAACACCGTTCCGGTGGGCTTGATGTCAGAGGGTGTGTCCTAATATGTAAATGAGTTCTCACTGGGCCTTTTCTACAAAAAAGCCCTGTGCAAAACAGTAGTGGCATCAGGGGGTGTGGCCTAATATGCAAATGAGTTCCTGCTGGACTTTTTCCTACAAAAAAGCCCTGATTAATTGTAATTAAGGTGATGAGTGATGAAATTATAGGAAAGGACATTGCAGTTGCCCCAAACTCAGCCCTGTCTTCTTCTGCTTTCTCTACTTGCTCCATCAATCATTCCAGGAGCACCTCCTCCTCTCCATCCTTCCAGCCTACATTGCCTTAGAGATGAAGGCGGAGATCATAGAGAGGCTCCGAGATGGTGGCCAAGCACAGCAGAGACACGAGAGCACCAACAACTTCCACAATCTCTACGTGAAGCAGCACAAGAACGTCAGGTCCTCAGCCTCCATCTCCCTTGATCCTCAAAGTTGTCTGACCCAGCTTTAGGAGAACTTGATGCCCTTTCACTGCCTCTCATAAAACAGCTCTCCTAAGATCTCCCTCTCTTTCTCTGACCCCAAACAGCATCCTGTACGCGGACATTGTTGGGTTCACGCTCTTGGCCAGTGAGTGCTCCCCGAAAGAACTAGTTCTGATGCTCAACGAACTCTTTGGAAAATTCGACCAGATTGCCAAGGTGAGGAATACAATGCCTTCGTGAGATATCTGATTTTGCTTTGATTTTGTAAGATGCATTTCATTATTAAAGCACTACTGAAATGTAAATGATAGTGAATCAATCCCAGGGGTGGCCAAACTGTGGCTTGGGAGCCACATGTGGCTCTTTCACACATAATGTGTGGCTCTCGAAGCCCCCACTGCCCCATCAGCCAGCTTGGAGAAGGCATTTGTCTCTTTAAACCACTTATCCAAGGCAAGTCAGACAGCAGCTTGGAGAATGAATTTAAAATTAAAGTTCCTTCCTTGATCCTCAAAGCAGTGGGGTGCCGCAGGGCTCAGTACTGGGTCCCATGCTCTTTAACTTGTTCATAAATGATTTGGAGTTGGGAGTGAGCAGTGAAGTGGCCCAGTTTGCGGATGACACTAAATTGTTCAGGGTGGTGAGAACCAGAGAGGATTGTAAGGCACTCCAAAGGGATCTGTTGAAGCTGGGTGAGTGGGCATCAGCGTGGCAGATGAAATTCAAGGTGGCCAAGTGCAAAGTAATGAACATTGGGGCCAAGAATCCCAGCTACAAATACAAGTTGATGGGGTGTGAACTGGCAGAGACTGACCAAGAGAGAGATCTTGGGGTCGTTGTAGATAACTCACTGAAAATGTCAAAACAGTGTGTGATTGCAATAAAAAAGGCCAATGCCATGCTGGGAATTATTAGGAAGGGAATTGAAAACAAATCAGCCAGTATCATAATGCCCCTGTATAAATCGATGGTGTGGTCTCATTTAGAATACTGTGTACAATTCTGGTCACCGCACCTCAAAAAGGATATTATAGCATTGGAAAAAGTGCAGAAAAGGGCAACTAGAATGATTAAAGGATTGGAACACTTTCCCTATGAAGAAAGGTTAAAACGTTTGGGGCTCTTTAGCTTGGAGAAACATCGACTGCGAGGTGACATGATAGAGGTTTACAAGATAATGCATGGGATGGAGAAAGCAGAGAAAGAAGTACTTTTCTCCCTTTCTCACAATACAAGAACTCATGGGCATTCAATGAAATTGCGGAGCAGTTGAGTTAAAACGGACAAAAGGAAGTACTTCTTCACCCAAAGGGTGATTAACTTGTGGAATTCACTGCCACAGGAGGTGGCGGCGGCTACAAGCATAGACAGCTTCAAGAGGGGGTTAGATAAAAATATGGAGCAGAGGTCCATCAGTGGCTATTAGCCACAGTGTGTGTATATGTGTGTGTGTGTGTGTGTGTATATATATATATATATATATATATATATATATATATATAATTTTTTTGGCCACTGTGTGACACAGAGTGTTGGACTGGATGGGCCATTAGTCTGATCCAACATGGCTTCTCTTATGATCCTTCCTTCCTTCCTTCCTGTCTTGTGGTTCTCAAACATCTGATGTTCATATTTTGCAGCTCTCAAACATCTGATGTTTAAAGTAATATTCATCCCATTTTTTTAAAAAAAAGGATAGAAGGAGCTCACTCATTTGACCAGATCAGTAAGGTGAGGAATGTGATGCCTTAGCGTCCACCAAACACATGAACATGCAGAACCACATCTAATGTAAAATTCTGGGCTCCTTTGTTGACCTCCTTATCTATCAATAATTTCCAGGGTAGAGTATTTGGGCAAACAAACACGTTCATTATCCCAGTTTCTTAAAAGGTAGTTAAAAGGAGCTGACTGACTAACTATAGCCCAGTTAGTTTTCTGTCTGTAACTGAGAAGCTGTTTGCCAGTTATCTTTGTAAGATGCTGGAAAGCTGGGATAGGCAGCACTCCGAGATTCTGGCTAAAGAGTAAATGGATTTTAATTCCAGCCATTCTGCCTTAGAGCACTGTTTGGTATTAGCACATCGATTGGAGAAGTAGAGTCATCCAGCCAGCAGATTTTTTTTTTCCTTTTCTTTCAGACTTTATTGATCTTTCAAGTCAGCTCTTAATTTCCAGGGATCATCTTTGGATGAAGTTGTGATCGAAAAAGAGGGTTGTTGTGCTTGATATAACGCCTTTCTTGGAATGCATTTGTTCAGGTCCTCTGCTCCAGTAAATAGCCTCTCACTCATCTTCTCAAAAAGACAGATTTTCACCTTCCACAATTAGCTAAGACGAAAATCAGGGCTCTCTTCAACCTCAATTGCTTCTTGTCTCCTAGGACAACGAGTGCATGCGGATTAAGATCTTGGGCGACTGCTACTACTGCGTCTCTGGATTGCCTGTCTCGCTTCCCAACCATGCACGTAACTGTGTCAAGATGGGACTTGATATGTGCCAAGCCATCAGGTGAGTAGAGGGCGACAGGACCCCAAAGGGAAAGGAGCCCGGTGGGGGGGGGAGGGGAGAAGAAAACTGGGTTATTATTACCTCACATCTTCAGCTCCTGTACTCAGCAGTTTCCCTAAACAGGCAGGCTCAGAAATCTTAAATGAATCCATTCAGGTACATAGAGCCAGCTGACTGCTGTGAGATTACGTTCTAACATGAGAGCCACTTTGGTATAGTGGTTACGAGCACAGACTCTAATCTGGGAGAACCGGGTTTGTTTTCCCATTGTTCCACATGCACCTGCTGATGTGACCTTGGGCCAGTACAAGTTTTCTCAGAGTTGTTCTCTCATGAGCAGTTCTCGAAAGAGCTCCCTCAGCTCCATACACCTCACAGGGTGTCTGTTGTGGGGAGGGGAAGGGAAAGGAGATTGTAAATTGCTCGGAGACTCCGAGCGAAGGGTGGGGTATCAATCCAATCTCGTCTTCTTCTGAGAATGAATTCCAAACCTGAATTTTGGGGCTAAAACCTGAGGGCTAAACTACATGTAATGACATCCTTGGGACAGCCAGGGGGCTGCTGCCACCCTTTCCAAATGAATTTAAAATGACAACAGGCGGAGGCACTCTTCTTCCCCCACTCACACATTGTCAAGTGCTGAAACATCTGTGGAGTGCAGCCATTTTGACACATGAAAAAACACTGAGGGAGGAGGGGAAAGAACAAAATGAAAGTGCCTCGGCACCCCCCCCCCCCCCAATGCTGTGGTCCTGATCAGGATCAGGCCCTTGCTGCCTTTTTAAATTGTTTTAATTGGTAGCCACGTCCCCATGGCAAACACAAGGATGCCATTACATCTAGTTTGGGCCTTGAGGCCTAGCAATCTGAGGTGAACTTCAGGGACACTTTGGAATGTCAAGTCAGTTTGCTTGTGTGGGGTATGATTTGTCACATGGGCAATATGCGAGTTATGATCTCTGGCTGGGAGTAGCAGGAGGCAAGAGCTTGTTTTCCATGGAGTCTGTGGGGGTGGTGGAAAGTGCTGTCACGTCAAGTTGACTTTTATGGTACCCCTGCAGAGTTTTCAATGCTATAAATGTTCAGAGATGGTTTGACGCTGCCTGACTCTGTGTAACGAGTAAGACCCTGCGCTTCCTTAGTGATCTCCCGTCAAAATGCTAACCGTGGCTGATCCTGGGTTGCCAGTCTCCAGGTGGTGGCTGGAGATCTCCTGTGTTTACTACTGGTCTTCAGGCAACAGAGATCAGTTCACCTGGAGAAAATGGGCACTTCGGAATGATGGACTCTGTGACTTCATACCCTACTGAAGTCCTTCCCTTCTTCCAACCTCACCCTTTTCAGGCTCTGCCCCCCAAATCTCCACGTATTTCCCAACCCAGAGCTGGCTACCATGGCAGACCATGCTTAGCTTCCATGATCTGACTTTTTTGGGTCATCCAGCTCAAGGCTAGAGAAGGAGGGAAAGAAATATAAGAGGTAGGCAGATAAGGCATACTTCTGTTTCCCGTGTCCATGGCATGTAAACTGGCCGTATCATCTGAACTGGCCTAACACTCTTCACCTTTAAGACGAGGGGTGGAGAAGGGGATTTAGGATTGAGTTATGAGATGTTATGAGCCATGGAGGGCAGTGAAGAGCAACAAGAGAGTTACAGGAAGTAGGGCTGCTTGAAAGCATATGTTCGAAATTGCCTTATTCTAGGTCAGGCTTGCGTTGCCAACTCTGGCTTGAGAAATTCCTGGAGATTTGGGAGTGGGGCCAAAGGTAGAGTCTGGGAAAGGGGGTGGGGGGATTGTGGTGCCATAGAGTACACTTTCCCAAGCTGCTGCTTCTTCCAGAGGAACTGATCTCTGTATGGAGATCAATTGTAACTATAGGCCCCATCTAGGCTTGCCAATCCCCAGGTCCCAGCAGGGGTTCTTCCGCTTTCCCAGGCTCCTTCCCGCCCCCAGTCAGCTGGCCGGCAGGGGGAAGCCCCGCCCGCAGAGGACCATGTGCCTTTCCACCTCCGGAGGCTTCAGTCTCTGATTGAAAGGCTTCCTCTTGGGATGGGGTGTCTGTGTTACTTTGAAGAAGTTGGCAGCAACTCATGAGTAGAGATGCCAATCCCTCGCTTCAGAGTCGCCAGAAACAGAGGGGGGGGGGGAAGGAAAGGTCTGCTGAGCACTTCATTATTCCCTATGTGGAGATGGATTCTCATAATGGGGAATTTATCTGGAGGTTTCGGGGGCTCTGGGGGAGCTGTTTTTTGAGGTAGAGGCACCAAATTTTTAGTATAGTATCTAGTGCCTCTCCCCAAAGTACCTCCCCAAGTTTCAAAACGATTGGACCAGGGGGTCCAATTCTATGAGCCCCAAAAGAAGGTGCCCCTATCCTTCATTATTTCCTACAGAAGGAAGACATTTAAAAAGGTGTGCTGTCCCTTTAAATGCGATGACCAGAACTCCCTTGGAGTTCAATTATGCTTGTCACATCCTTGTTCCTGGCTCCACCTCAATGTCTCCTGGCTCCACCCCCAAAGTCCCCAGATATTTCTTGAATTGGACTTGGCAACCCTAGCCCCATTGGGAGGTTAGACCCATCTAGCCTCATCTCACCTGAGTGGCAAGGATTCCCTGGAATCTCAAGTGAAGCCCAGGTACATGAGATCATGTAACTAGAGTTCCCAGGAACTGAATCTGAGATAGGGTTGCCTGGTCTGTGTTGGAAAATACCTGGAGACTTGGCAGGTGGATCTGGGAGAGGGCAGGGTTTGGGGAGGGGCCTCAGCAAATGCAATAGAGTCCACCCTTCATAGCAGCCATTTTCTCCAGGGGAGCTGATCTCTGACAGCTGGCGATCAGTTGTCAAAGCAGAAAATCTCCAGGCCCCACCTGGAGACTGGCAGCCCTAACTGAGATTTGAAGCACATAGAACTTGGAGTCTTAGAACTTGGAAGCCAGAGAGATGCTGGGAAAGATTTCTGCATGTTATATATTTGTAAAGGGAGTCCGGCTCAGCAAATGGGATTGTTTAGACTAGGCGTGTCAAACTCATTTGTTCTCTCCCAATCCTCCAAGAACTGACATAAATAAGCCCTTATCGGGCTGCGCCTTGTGTGTCATAAAATGTAATGCCAGGTAGCAAAGATATAAACTTTATAAAGGACACAGACAAGCACAAAGATTTTTTTAAAACTGAAAAGATTCTTAAAAGGTTAGCACTCTTGCAATATTTTGTTCAACCGTTTCTGATAACTGACATCTCTTGCTCTGAATTATTGCATCGAAATCTAGAGACTCACATGGTCAATGCTTTCAGCCCAAGTCCCAGGGGAAAACATGAAATGGCTGGACATTGTGAACTTGTGTGCATAAATTGCTTTGTGTGCTGGTCAGCCAATGGAAAATATAGAGGCTTTACTCTGTAGCTCCCATGCGATTGAGGGAGCCTGGTAAAGCAAGCTGTGATACAGAAGGAAGCAAGAGAGAGAGAAGGAAGCAGATGACAGATAGTTGCTCACGGGCCTGATAGGAGCTCTCTGGGGGCCTATTTTGCCCTCGGGCCGCATGTTGACAACTCTGGTTTAGACTGTCGCCAAATGCTGCTTAAGTTATGTTAATATACTCTCCACATCTTGAATTCTGCTTTCAAAATACATGCAACAAGGGCCGAAATATGTATTAGTCAATGCCTTGATTGTTTCTATACTTTCCCCCCCCCCCAATTTGTGGGGCACAGAAGATGTTTTAATGAAAACGAAACCATTTTGCCTTGTTCCACAGGAAGCTGCGTGATGCCACCGGTGTGGACATCAACATGAGGGTCGGGGTCCATTCAGGAAACGTCCTGTGCGGAGTGATTGGACTCCAGAAATGGCAGTATGATGTCTGGTCGGATGACGTGACGTTAGCCAATCACATGGAAGCGGGAGGCGTGCCAGGGTGAGAGAAGCTAGATGGTGAGCAAGGATGCTCCCAGGCGGAACAAGAGGGGAGGATTGCATACATGTTGATCCCTAGTGACCTGGGGGAGGCACTGCATGCAATATCTATAAAAAGAGGACAAAGATGCATTTAAGAAGAAGAAGATATTGGATTTATATCCCGCCCTCCACTCCGAAGAGTCTCAGAGCAGCTCACAATCTCCTTTACCTTCCTCCCCACAACAGACACCCTGTGAGGTAGATGAAGATATTGGATTTATATCCCGCCCTTCACTCCGAAGAGTCTCAGAGCGGATCACCATCTCCTTTACCTCCCCCCGCCCCACCACAACAGACGCCCTGTGAGGTAGATGAAGATATTGGGTTTATATCCTGCCCTCCACTCCAAAGAGGCTCAGAGCGGCTCACGATCTCCTTTACCTTCCTCCCCCACAACAGACACCCTGTGAGGTGGGTGGGGCTGGAGAGGGCTCTCCCAGCAGCTGCCCTTTCAAGGACGACCTCTGCCAGAGCTGTGGCTGACCCAAGGCCATTCCAGCAGGTGCAAGTGGAGGAGTGGGGAATCAAACCCAGTTCTCCCAGATAAGAGTCCACACACTTAACCACTACACCAAACTGGCTTTAAGGGTATTGTGTCGTTTGTAACATGTAATGAGGGAGGTGGTTTGTATCTAAATTTTAGGGTCAAGCTAGCAGTGATGCAGGAAGATAGATGAATGGGTATCACCAGGAATTCTCCTTTGCATATTAGGCCACAACCCCCTGGTGTAGTCAATCCTCCAAGAACTTGCAAGGCTCTTTTTTGTAAGCTCTTGGAGGATTGGCTACATCAGGAGTGTGTGGCCAAATATATCCTTTGCATATTAGGCCACACACCCCTGATGTAGCTAATCCTCCAAGAGTTTACAAAAAAAGAGCCTTGTAAACTCTTGGATTGGCTACACCAGGGGGTTGTGGCCTAATATCCAAAGGAGCTCCTGCTAGAATTCCACCCCTGGTAGCATCATTGGTGACATCACGAACACCACATACCTCATGTCCCTGCCCTCAGCTCTCCCAATAGCATGTCAGTCCTGGGTTCAAATCCTCACCCTGCCATGAAGCTTACTGTGTGACTTGGGCCCACTGTCTCTCACAGGTTTATTGTGGGGTTAAAATAGGACAGGGAGAGCTACTCCTTAATTGAAATATTAGTGGATAATAGATCTCCCATGTGACATTAGGTCTAAAGGAGGTTTCAAGGCTTTTCTACCTCTGAATACACACACACACACACACACATGATAAATGGATCCCTTGCAGGCAGAGTGCAGAAGTTAAGCAAAATACAGCATTACTATATTAGGAAAGCTACAGATTAATTTTAGGTAGTGCATTAGACCTGCAAAGGCTAAACTGGATAGCTTTACCCAGTGGCTCATTAATCCCTGGAAGTAACTAAATAAATGGTGAGATTATTTTATATGCCCAGGATTATTTTATATGCTCATTTTATCTCCCCGCCACACACATTGGGGGGATTTAGACCATCTTCCATCAGCCAAGGATACAACAGATTCAGGGCGCCCTCTAGCGGTGCACGTAGTGACTGCCTGGCACAGTGGAGGGGAGCAGGAACAGCAGATCCAGATGTGAATCGATGTTGGTGTATGGAAGGATTTTGCATCACTGCGTCTGCTGCTGCTCCCTTCTGCTTTATTCAGGAACTACACAGAGATACTTTTTTTTTTCTTTCAGGAGAGTGCATATCACAGAGGCCACCTTGTCACACCTGGATGGGGTCTATGCAGTCGAGGAGATCTGTTGCTGGCCCCGGGATCCCTACTTGAGGGAGAACAAAATCAGAACCTTCTTGGTCGTTGATCCGAGGGTGAGGAGATGTGGGGTTTCTGTGCATCTCATTTCATATGAAAGACCTTCTAGGTGAGAGAGCTCATCCAGTCTCTTTGTGCTTCTGGTGAGCTTAGGCCGAAGAAGAAAGCACCAGCGACACACTATCGCCTGTGTCAGGTGAGAGCTACAAAATGAGGGCGTCTGTCCGGATGACTCGCTACCTGGAGTCCTGGGGAGCAGCCAAACCCTTTGCCAATCTCAAGCACCTGGACAACCCACCAGAGTCAGCAGGATCGGTCAGGAACAACCACTCGGTATGTCCAACAGGGGGCGATCTTGCCAATGGCCATCCATCTGAGTTGACATTGGGCATTCTTTAGCCCAATGCGTCCATGTTGGCAGACATGAAATTACAAGAAAACTATGCAGAGCAGTGCTCACTTGGGCAGAAAGGAGCACAGGGTACTGTAAAAAGTTTTCCCTTCTTCCATTCTATGCCCACAACAACTCCATGAGAGGGATTAGGCAGAGAGAGAGAGAGAGAGAGGACTTTTTGGAATGTCTGTCTGCTGGTGACCCCCAGGGCTATTTTTGTAGCAGGAACTCCTTTGCATATTAGGCCACACACCCCTGATGTAGCCAGTCCTCCTGAAGCTTACAGTAGGCCCTGTACTGAGAGCCCTGTAAACTCCAGGAGGATTGGCTACATCAGGGGGTGTGTGGCCTAATATGTGTCAAGCAAGCAGATCTCAAAGTAACCAGCCCTTAAGTTGAAACAAAGTGTGGTTTTATTGATAATCCATATGCTTCTATTGATTCAAGAATTGGAACTGATACAGAGTAACAGTGGTATGCATACTTAAAGGTGGCACATCAAAGGTTCTCTAAACATTGCTACAATTGCTAAACATTCCTGTATTCACGTGTGAAAGTTCACATGGTTCCCTTCTTTATCTCCTCTGCAGTTATTCTTCCTGGGTCCAGGCTCTGCCTGGGAAACTGTCCCCGGAGGCTTTATCTTCAAAGAGTACATTCCTGCATTTGTTAGTAAAAGCGAAAGAGGCGCGAAAGAGGCACCGGCTAATTCTCTAATTTGATGTGCCTTAGCTTTGGTTCAGGGTTAGTAACAGTTACAGTATGGCAGTTATGTTCTGATAAACATAGACAGTCATAGTAAGATAAAACATTGCTTGACAATATGCAAAGGAGTTCCTGCTACAAAAAAAGCCCTGGTGGTCAGTATTGCTGGGCCTTTTGCAGGAGACTGGAGAAGGAGAAGAGAGGACCCCATACCTCTTTGTCCTCTATGGGGTGTTGGGACAGTTATTAAGTCTGGGAGTTGCTGCTGAAATGGTGCAACAGGAAGTGAAAGTATGGTGAGGATGAACAAAAGGAGAGGGAAGAATGTTGAGGCTCAAATATGAATGAGGTAATAGGGCTACTTGGCTAATGTTTTAAGTCAAACTTGTCAGGGCTTTGAAGGCCCACTATCCCCTAATTTTAATCTGCCCACTAAATTTAACCTGCCCTAATTTTAATCAGAGAACCTTGTTTCTTCCATACTTTCAGAGACATGGTGGAAAATATTGCCACTGTGCCAGTAACTCTGCTAATGGAACTTCCTCCGCATCTCAGTTCACCTAGCACTTCAGCTGATTTAAGAAGAGCTGTGGCTTGGTGACTTTTAAGGTTGACGACTCCCGACTGGGAAATTCATGACAATCTGGAGGCAGAGCTTGGGAAGGTCAGAGTCTGGAGAGGAGAAGAACCTCAGTAGGTTACAAGATCACAGAGTCTCTCCAAAGCAGCCCTTTTCTCCTGGGAAACCGACAGGTTTGGGGGGAGGGACAGTGGCTCAGTGCTAAAGCATCTGCTTGGTAAGCAAAAGGTCTCAGGTTCAATCCCCGGCGTCTCCAACTAAAAAGGGTCCAGGTAAATAGGCATGAAAAACCTTAACTTGAGACCCTGCAGAGCCGCTGCCAGTCTGAGTAGACAATACTGACTTTGATGGACCCAGGGTCTGATTCAGTATAAGGCAGCTTGATATGTTCATAGGTTCAGGTGTCATCTAGAGATCACCTGTAATTCTGAATGATCTCCAAGCTTCACCTGGAGGTTAGCAATCTAGTGATTGTGTCAGCCTTGCATGTAGAAGGTTGAAGGTTTAGTTCTAGGTGTCTCCAGTGGAAAGATCTCAAACTATCGCAGAAGCCCTTGTCTGCCTGAGACCTGGTGAGATGATACTCATCCAAATACAGGATATTGTGCTAAATGGACCAATGGGCTGGTGTGTAAGGCAGCTTTGTATGTTCATCTCTTTACAGGAACTCTCTCTAGGGTCTTTGAATCAGCAGAAGACCTTGGAAAGGTAAGACAGGGCTGAGTTTGGAGGAGAAATGCTGACAAAGCATGCTTCTCAGAATGGGGTGGAGGAGCAATGAAATGCACAAGGTTTTTTTTTTGCTTCAGTGATTATGTTGAGTGGTTTTGAGAAAGGAAGCTGCATCCATGAGCAAGTATGTTTGTGCACTCCAGCTCTATAAACCAAAAATGCTGCTGAATTCCTCCACAACCATGGTTGAGTGATAGATCAAAAAATTTAGGCATCTTACAACCTAAATGAAGCACAGCATCCGCTGGGGGAAGAAACATTCCAGGTCTTGAAGATAAATGCTACTAAAAAGCACCACAGACAGAAAGTTCCCCTGAGAGCAGCCAATCCCATGAGTCAGGGCAACTAAACACCAGTATGAAGCAAAGATGGAGTCACTTGGGCCAATACAGATCTGCTCATTCAGTTTGGCTTCTCTTGGCCAGCACACCATTTCTGTGGTTTCTTTGTCTGTTGAATCTTTCTGTTCATGGTTGTATTTCAGGGGTCGTGCCCCCAGAAGCCCAGATGAAGACCTGGAAGGCGTGGATGAGAAGTTCTTCCAACTGATTGAACAACTTAATTCACAGAAGTGAGTTCTTTTTTTTTGTAAAAACAATTTTTATTATTCTACAACATATTATATCACTATTTCAATTATTTTCCTCAAAATAAAAATCACCTTTTCCACTTCCCCATCCCCATTTTCAAGACTTCCCTGGTGTTACTTACAATATAACAAACAATAAAGGTAATTTAGCATTTTAAGAAACTGTTTAAAAAGAAGGGAAAAAAGGAACTTATATTTCTTTATGGTTACTACCTCATTTGATTAAAAATCCAATATAATACTAAATTAAGTCATATTATCTATTTTATTGTAATCCTTTAAGAAAGAACAAGATATATTCTCATACTCTCATTTTAACTATAATTTTTATCTCAGTAAATTAAAAATAGCTAATATTACTTTACTTTAAACAAGTTATCCATTATCAAATATCACCAAGTGTCCTTTCACTCTTCAATGTTGTTCCACATAGTTCTGAAACTTTCACCATTCATTATTAAATTTTTTTCCATATCAAGTTCCTTTAATGTTCTTGTTAATTTGTCCATTTCACTCCAGTGCAAAGTTTTCATAACCCAGTCCCATTTTTCTGGAATTTTATTTTGCTTCCACAACTGCGCATACAATGTCCGTGCAGCTGAAATCATGTACCAAAGTAATGTTCTGTCTTGTTTTGGAAAACTTTCTATTTGTAATCCCAATGAAAAAGTTTCTGGTGCCTTCTTCACTTTATATCCCAAAATCTTTGACATTTCTTGCTGGATCGTTTGCCAATATTGTACAGCCATTTCACAAGTCCGCCACATATGGTAGAAGGACCCTTCATGTTTTTTACATTTCCAACATCAATCAGACATCTGATTGTTTATTTTCGACAGTTTTTTTGGTGTCATATACCATCTATACAACATTTTGTAGCCATTTTCTTTTATGTTATTACATGTCGATATTTTCATAGAGCTCTTCCATAAATATTCCCATTGTTCCATCTGAATTTCCTTGTTTATATTAATTGCCCACTTTATCATTTGAGGCTTCACCACTTCTTCCTCTGTACACCATTTCAGTAATAGTTTAAACACTCTTGAAATCAATTTTATGTCCTCGCCAAACAGCATTTTCTCCATTTCCGTTTGTTCTTGTCTTATTCCTTCATTCCTAATATCCTGCTTCAGCAAACTTTTAATTTGTAGCCATTGAAACTAATTAAATTTATAATCAAGTTCTTCCACTGATTTTAATTCTACTTTGCCTCCTTGTATTTTTAACAATAGTTTATATGCTAATCATTTATCTTCCTCAATATTGGAATATAATTTTATTACTTCCATTGGCACAATCCAAAGCAGTTTCCTCTCATCTCCATATTTTTGGTACTTCAACCAAGTTTTAAGCAAATTACTTTTCCCATAGCACAAATATGCATGCCAACCGAAAACCTTCCCATGGCCTTCTAGTGTTAATAATTTTCTGTTTAATAACACTATCCAATCCTTAATCCACACCAAACAAACTGCATCATGATATAGTCTTAAATCCGGTACTCGGAAGCCTCCCCTTTCTTTTGCATCTGTCAGGATCTTCATCTTAATTCTTGCCGGCCCATATAAATTTCCAAAAGTTTCCTCTGCCATTTATAAAATTGGTTCTCTTCTTTCACTATTGGTATTGTTTGAAACAAGAACATTATTCTTGGTAATACATTCATTTTTATTGCCGATATTCTGCCCAGGATAGACAAATTCAACATATTCCATTTTTGTAAGTCCACTTCAATTTTCCGCCAAAGCTTTTCATAATTATTTTTAAACAAGTCAATGTTTTTTGTTCTAATTTCTACTCCTAAATACTTGACTTTAGAGGCCACCTCACAATTTGTCAAATTTTGTAGTTCCATCTGTTTAGACTTTGACATATTTTTACACAAAATTTTTGTTTTCTCTTTATTTGCATAAAAGCCTGCCAATTCACCATATTCTTTTATTTTCTTGGAGCAGCAACAGTGTAACTTGAGTTGGGTTTTCATTTATAAACATTACATCATCTGCAAATAGGGTTGCCAACCCCCAGGTGGGGGCAGGGGATCCCCCGGTTTGGAGGCCCTCCTCCTGTTTCAGGGTCATCAGAAAGCGGGGGGAGGGGAGGGAAATGTCAGCTGGTAACCCCATTATTCCCTATGGAGATTTATTCCCATAGAGAATAATGGAGAATTGATCCACGGGTATCTGGGGCTCTGGGACAGCTGTGTTTTGAGGTAGAGGCACCAGATTTTCAGTATAGCATCTAGGGCCTCTCCCCAAAGTACCCTCCAAGTTTCAAAAAGACTGGACCAGGGGGTCCAATTCTATGAGCCCCCAAAGAAGGTGCCCCTAATCTTCATGATTTCCTATGGAAGGAAGGCATTTCAAAGGTGCGCGGTCCCTTTCAATATGATGGCCAGAACTCCCTTTGGAATTCAATTGTGCTTGTCTCAAACTTTCTCCTGGCTCCACCCCCAAAGTCTCCTGGCTCCACCCCCAAAGTCCCCAGATATTTCTTGAATTGGACTTGGCAACCCTATCTGCAAACGCTCTGTATTTGTAAGAAAAGCCTTTCAGTTTCAAACCCTCTATCTCCTTATCTTCTTGAACTTGCATAAGCAGTATTTCCAGCGTCATTATAAATATCAAAGGGGACAGAGGGCACCCTTGTCTTGTTTCTTTACAGATTGCTATTTTCTCTGTCAAATCTACATTTATACAAAGTCTTGCTTGTTGGTCAGTATATATTGCCTTTACCATTCTTACAAACTCTTCACCCAATCCCAATTTCTCCATTACTGCAAACATAAAGTCCCAATGGACATTATCAAAAGCTTTCTCTGCATCAGCAAAAAGCAAAGCTACTTCTTTTTCAGGGTGTTTTTCATAATATTCTATAATATCTATTACAATTCTAATATCTTCTCTTACTTGCCTTCTGGGGAGAAATCCTGCTTGTTCTTCTTTAATAAAACTGTTCAAATGCTGCTTCAGGCGTTCCGCTAAAATTCTAGCATATATTTTGTAGTCGTTATTTAACAATGAGATTGGTCTATAATTTTTAACATTAGTCACATCTCTGTCTTCTTATGGTATCAACGAGATTACTGCTTCTTTCCAAGTATTAGGTATCTTCCCATCTATTCTTATAATGTTCATCAGTTTCTGAAGTTTTGGAAGTAGAGTCTCTTTAAGAACCTTATAATATCTTGCTGTAAAACCGTCAGGACCCGGAGCCTTCCCTGGCTTGATTGAATTAATTGCCGCTTCTATTTCTTCTTTACCAATTGGGTCATTTAAGATCTTTTTCATATTGTCCGTTAGCGGTTTGACATTAATTTCCTGTAAATAGGCATCTATTTTCCCTTTATCCCCCACATGACTTTTATACAAATTTGCATAATACTTATAAAACTCTCTTTTAATTCCTTCCTGATCAACAATTTCTTTGTTGCCCAAAATAATTTTATTAATTTTATTTTCCCTTTTTCTTTTCATTTGCCAGGCCAAATATTTTCCAGCTTTATTTGCACTCTCAAAAGATTTTGGTTGAAACCTTTTTAGGCTCCATTCTACTTCTTTATTTAACAAGTGTCTTAATTGGTCCTGTAGAATTCTAATTTCTTTTAAAATCTTCTTTTTCCCCGGTCTCTTTATAAGCTCTCTCTCTTTCTTCCGAATCTCCTTCTGTATGTCTGTCATTTGTTTCTCTTTAGCTTTTTTGTCTTTATTATTCAACATGATTAAAATACCTCTCATCATCACTTTATAAGCATCCCACACCATTTGGTACTGAACATCCTCATTTTCATTTACTTGAAAAAAGGCTTTAGTCTCTTTTTGCAGAGATTCTACTACCCCATCTTTCTGCAGTAAATCTTCATTTATTCGCCATCTTAAAGTCTTTTTGATAGGTTTCACAGACCACATTATTGGATTATGATCTGCTCCTATTTTTTGGAAGGATCTCTATTTTTGTTGTTGTAAGTCCCCAATTTTTTGTACTCCACATCAATCCTTGAGAAAGAGTTACGTCAAGCTGAAAAGAAGGTATAGTCTCTGATTGTAGGATTTTTCTCCCTTCAAATGTCCACAAGATTTTCTTGCTTGACTAATTAAAAAAAAGATTTTGGTAGTTTACCTTCGTTACCCTTCTTCCCGGATCTGTCCAAAATATTTTAACTGTATCATTAAAGTCTCCCATTAACATGATTTGCTCATATGTCACGATCAAGTTGCTACATAATATCCTTAAAAAAGAATCTTTTGCTCCATTAGAAGCATACAGTCCCAGTAGCAAAGTCTTCTTGTGGTTCATCATCACTTCCACTGCAATATATCTGCCATCATTGTCCTTAAACATCAGTTTTGGTTCCAAATCCTGTTTTACATAAAAAACACACCTCTTTTTTTCTCCTTAGACAATGAATAAAATTCTACACCCAGTTGCTTATTCCACAAATATTTATAATCCGATCGTTTGATATGTAATTCTTGTAGACAAATTATGTTACATTTTTGCTTCCTAATCCAATGAATAGTTGCCTTTCTTTTTTGTGGTGAATTAAGTCCAAGATAATATTTTGTAATCCATAATGGTTTTCTGTTTTAATCTAAACCTCCAAATTCTTTATTCTCCACCAAAAACTTCTCCATCTCCCAAATGCTTGTAATGGTAATCCTCTTCCCCTTGTATTCAAAACCCAAGGCTTCTAGAAGAATCCATCTATATCTCATTTGACTCTCTCTCAGTTGATCAGTCAGTTTTTTATATAATCTTCTGTCACTTAAGACTTTCCTTGGTAATTCTTTCATAATTCTGATGTCACTGCCTTCCACAATCAACTTGCCTTCATATTGTTTACTTAGAATTCTTCCCACCAAGTCTCTTGTTACACATCTCACCACCACATCTCTTGGTAGTTTATTTTTCCTTGCATATTCTGAATTGACCCTGTAGATATAGTCATAGAAGAAATTAGTCTCATCAGGATCATCTCCAACAAATTCAGCAATAATCCTTATTATGTATTTCCTTAAATCACCATCCTTTTCAGGCACACCTCTCAAACGTATCTGATTTTCCATTAATTTACAGTCTTGCAGTACTGCTTTATCCTGCAATTTTTTAATAGTGGAATCCACTGTATTAATCTTTTCATCATGGTCTTTCACTTTCTCTTCAGCCTCTTGGATTTTTTTTTTTGATACTGCTTTAAACTCCTTACTAAGAACTTCTATAATTTTTTTTTAAATTTCTTCTTACATTCACTTATAGAGTCTTTAATCACTTTGGACAATCTTGCTTCCATGGCATCCATCTGTTCTTTTTTATCAGCCTTTTTGCCCTCTTCTAGTGTCTTAGCTCTTGTCTGTAGTGGTTTTTGGGCTGACATCACTGCCTTCCCATTGTAAATATAGGCTGGTCTAGTCTAGTCTTATAGATTGGGCATGCCCTTTCAGATAAGTCCAAAATCGCCTCCCTCCTATGCCCCAGAGTCCAGATATTAATTTTCAAAAATTGTAGTTTTCCAAAATGGTGAATGATGTTTCTCTATGGTTTAGTCCTAGAGAGGCTTAGGATACCTATAATTTTCCCTTCCCTTAATGGCCTCTTCCATCTACTCTTGCCACAAAGTCTCATTTCTATGGTTATGAAGTCTCACGATGTTCCCAGACATCATTTCCTGTTACGTCTTGTTGATCTGCAGTTTTTTTAGCTCTGGAGGGGGTGACCTCAAGTATTCAAAACAATTTCAGCTTTTGCCTTTTTTAAAGCCTTATGTCTATTTAACTCAGGCCAAATTCCCCCTCCTCCTCCTCCTTTATTATTACAGTGTCCAGACCTTCGTTTACCTTCCAAATATTTCCCAAATTAGTCCCGAAGCAACAGATTAAGATCTTTTTACCTTTGAAGTCCTGACCTTCAAACACACCGGTCTGTTTCTCATCCAAGATTAATTAGTCCCTAAGAAACTTGGCACATGTTGAATTTAAGTCAATTTAATGACCCCAGATACCCTCTATAGATGCTGGAATGCGATCCTTCTCCAGAGACTTCTTAAAAGCCAAAATGAAACCCCCCTCCGGGGATTTCTCGTTAGCCAAAGTACATCTCCTCAGAATTTTAAAAGCATATCTTGGCCATCCTCTTGCCTAGAACATGTAGACAAGGAAACAAAAAAGCAAAAAGCCCCATGTGAACCAGCTGCTATATCCAATTACATAACAATAAAAACCATTCAAATATAAACAATTGTATTTAACCCACATATATTGCTTTCATCAAAACAACCATAATACTCAGTCCTTTGAACAAAAGGAAGCATTTACACCAAGAGTTCTTTTCCTTTATATGGTAAAATTGTCCAGCTTTTCCATGTAATCCTGGTGTGA
Organism: Heteronotia binoei; assembly: GCF_032191835.1. NCBI lineage: Eukaryota > Metazoa > Chordata > Lepidosauria > Squamata > Gekkonidae > Heteronotia > Heteronotia binoei. The sequence goes on along the minus strand of NC_083237.1, from coordinate 35,178,073 downwards.
TATTCCAAATGATGAATGTCTCTCAATGGATGCAGACAAATTTTCAAAGCGGATAGGACAAGGTTGTACTAATACCCTTGTTTCGCAAAAGCTTTTTCAAGTTATAAAAGACCTCTTAGCAGAGACTTCTTCAAGCTGCAATAAACCTCTTGGGTAGAGAGCATATTCAAGCTGTAATAGACATCTTAGCAAAGAGCTTCTTCAAGCTGCAATGCACCTGAATAATAAGATAAAAAGCATACAAAAATTCAATAATACACTTAACCTGTTGCACATAAGCCATAAAACATTTAAAACACTGAATAGAAAACAGCATACCTCTTAGCAAATTCTTAAAGCAAAGGCAATCATAGCCCAAATGTTTTCTAACTGAACACCCAAAGGTGCTGCAAGGAATACAACTTAATGGCTTATAGGCATCAGGTGCAACAATTCACAATGTTCCTTAAAGATACAGTATAAGCTGCTACAGCAATATCCAAAATATAGTCTCAAAAAGAAATTAAACCACATACATCTGACTATAATTATAAAAAAACATTCCAAGTCCCAATCATTATTGAGACCATGAGGAGATAGAGTCCTTAATTTAAAGATCATACGCATTTCATGTTAGTGTAACCATTTGCTATAATCCATCCTACCCTGCAATCTTGTTGGAAATTTCAAAAGTGCACAAAAACGCAATGAATCTGGATCATGATTATACTGAATGAAATGCTCTACCAAAGGAGCATCTACCACCCAATGCTTCAATCTAGATTTATATTCTAACACACGTGTACAAATGGCACATGTAGTTGACCCCAAATATTTTTTTGACATAATAATAATAATAATGATGATGATGATGATGATGATGATAATAGTAATAATAATAATAATAATAATAATAATAATAATAATAATAATAATAATAATAATAATAATAATAATAATAATAATAATAATAAATTTATTTTTGTATCCCGCCCTCCCCCGCCAAAGGCGGGCTCAGGGCGGCTCACAGACATGGAATACCATGATTTGAATAAAACAATGTAAACAACAATTTTAAATACAAATCAATTACATAAATTAGTTAAAATAGATAAAACAGGTGCTATAAGATGCTATAAGTCACAGTCATACATAGGATGGTTAGATGGCTACAGGTCAGTTTAGCCAGGTTCTGTCTTAAAAGCAAGCTGAAAAAGAAATGTTTTGCAAGCCCTGCGGAATTGGTTCAGGTCCCGCAGGGCTCGCACCATCTCTGGAAGTTGATTCCACCATTGAGGGGCCATTGCTGAAAAGGCTTGCTCCCTGGTTGTCTTCAATCTAGCCTCTCTTGGCCCAGGGATTATTAAAAGATTTTGAGAGCTAGATCTCAGTGCTCTCTGGGGAACATATGGGGGGAGGAGGTCCCTAAGGTAGGCAGGTCCTCAGCCATATAGGGCTTTAAAGGTAATAACCAGCACTTTATAGCGAACATGGTACACAACCGGTAGCCAGTGCAGATCCCGCAGCCCAGGCCGCACGTGTTCCCACCGAGGTAGTCCCACCAGCAGCCTGGCCGCCGGCGGGACACAGAATCGCATAAATGCATCTCTGTGTAGCACAAGTGGTGATATCCTTTAGATATATTTTGTATCCTGTTTCCGGATGTACAAACACCGACATCTGTAATGATAGACCACATGCTAGGCAGGCACCACATTTAAAGTGCCCCCCCGCTCTTACCACATTACGTTCAGGCTGCACAATATCAGCCCTAACTAAACAATCTCTCAGATTTTTAGTTCTACTGAAACCCATTCTTGGTATTTCCTGACAACCTGGCACATCCTACACTAGAAACCAATTTTTTAAATGACATTATAAATAGACTGACTCAAAGGAGAAAACTGCATAGCACAAGTAATATTACCATCCACATGTTTACCCAGGGCCTGATGAGAGCTGACAAACAGCAAAGACCTCTATTTTTGGTTAATTCTTGATACTGCCTTGGTCAGAATCCTGTCAGGATAGCCACGAGATTTAAATTGTTCACAAATCCTATCCCTCTCTTGTTCAAAATCCTGTTCCCTAGTTGAATTGCGTTTAGCCCTAACCAATTGATAACAGGGCAAACTAGCTCTTAAATGTGCTGAATGACAAGAAGTAAAATGCAAAGGGACATTCTTGTCAGTGGGCTTCCTATAGATTTTAACCGCCAGGATTTCATCCCCTGTCTTAAAGACACAGGTGTCTAAAAATGCAATTGTCTGTCTATCACAGATGTATGTAAACTTAATGGAAGGGTGTATATTATTCATCCACCATTTTAAGGGGGCAACTACAGACTCCTCCGTAATAACTGCCATAATGTCATCAATATATCTCGTGAACCAAATGATGGAACTAAAAAACGGATTAATAACCGGATTACAAAAAAATTGTTCTTCTAACTCAGCCATGAACAAACAAGCCAGACTAGGTGAAAAGGGACAACCCATAGAGACCCCCTGAACTTCTAGAAAAAACTGATCACCAAATCTAAAAAAAATATTTTCAAAAATGATACCCACCAATTCCAACAGGAAATGTGTGGGAGGTTCCTTAATCGGTCTCTTATCAAAAATCCTATGTATTAAAGCTCTAGCCTCATCATGAGGTATGTTGGTATATAAAGAGGTAACGTCCATGAATACCAAAACAGCATTGGGTGGAACCTTCAAGCCTTCCACCTGTACAATAAAGTCTGAAGTATCTCTAATATAGGTACGAATTTTAAGCACCCCCGGTTTCAGGAAGAAATCAAGATATTGACTCAAAGGTTCCAACACCGAAGCCGATGAGGACACTATGGGGCGCCCCGGGGGAGGAAAAACGTTCTTATGGATCTTAGGAAGCATATAAAACAATGGAGTTCTTGGGTACATGTTGCATAGACACTTAGCAACCTTATCCGAAATGTACCCTAATTCTACTGCTTCCACTACCATGATCTCACGCTTGAAGGTTCCACCCAATGCTGTTATGGTATCCATGTAGACAGCAGGTATTAAAACACCTTCTCTGTCCAGAATAGAGGGTCTGCTCCCCACTGGGAAGCACGTCAATTCTCCATGAAAACCAAACCGGAAGCCCCACAGAAGTGAGTTCTTAGGTCAAGAAGGCTGCCTGGGGAGGCAGGAAGGAGCTTAGGGAGAAAAAGTGATGGAGGAGGATAGAAGGAGGAAAGTGGAGACATAGGATAAAGAAGAGAAGAATGCAAAAATAGGATGTCTAGATAGAGCAAAGGAAGAACCTCCTAGTTCCTGAATATGAAGAATATACATGGGTGTGGCTTGTCGTGTCTCAGTGTTCTAGACAGAGCTTTTTAAGTAGAAAAAGCCCAGCAGGAACTCATTTGCATATTAGACCATGCCCCCTGACATCACCATTGTTTTTCACAGGGCTTTTTGTAGAAAAGCCCAGCAGGGATTCATTTGGATATTAGGCTGCACCCCTTGACGCCAAGCCAGTTGGAATTGTGTTGCTGTGTGTTCCTCCTCAAAAAAAGCCCTGGTTCTAGAACTATGAAGATCCGCATACTTCAACATTCCTTTAAGGGGAATCTTTTAAGGAAAAGGAACACTAGAAAGGAGGAAGAGAAAGGAAGGAAGAGTATGAAAGGGCGAGTCTGGAAAGCAATGACAGGTGGAAAAGAACCTCTTCTCTTTTCCTGTAATTTGTGGGTTTTGAAGAATACTTGAGTTAATGGATGTTCTCTTCAAGGGGAAGGAAATGGGTGAAACGGACTGAGGAGTGAAACCTCCCCTTGCTTGTTCTTTCCCCTCCTTTTTAGGCAGTGGAAGAAATCTGAAGATTTGAACCGCATCACGTTGTACTTCAAGGAGCGATCTCTCGAGAAGGAGGTGACTCACGGAGGGCTGGGGCATGGTGTCTGCTGCTGCTTTCTGAAACGTTCTTGCTTGGAGTCCTTTTAAAATGGGTTGGACTAGCTCTTGTGGGAGATCCCTCAGGGCTGGATTTATCTGGATACCTTTTGGGCATTCAGCACCATCAGGGGCATGGGGAGGCATTGGCTTAGGCCTGGTCTGATGTGATCACTGCACTAACCACGGTGAGGAGCGACCGTCTGAGTTCCCTTCTTCCTTTAGTGCCACTGAATCCATTCAAATCTGTTATCTCTGCCCAGATTTCCCTTCTGTATTGAAACAGTATGTAGGGTTGCCAATTCTGGTTTTGGGAATTCCAGGAGATTTGAGCAGAATCTGGGAGGGTGGGTTTGATGCTATAGAATCTATCCCACAAAGCAACCATTTCCTCCAAGGGAACTGATCTCTGTAGTCTGGAGCACTGTTCCCTCTAAGCTGAGTTAGTGTGAGCTAGCTCACAGTTTTTTTAGCCTCCGGCTCACACATTTTTTGTCTCAGCTCAGGAAGGATGGCCCCAGAGCACACTAACTGATGCAGCTGCTGAATCGCTCACTCACAATTTTTAATGCCAGTAGCTCACAAAATGCTCACAGGACTCCACGGCTTAGATGGAGCATTCATCTGGAGATCAGCTGTAATTCCAGGAGATCTCCTGGCCCTGGATGTTGGCAACCCTTATCCAATGGCATTGGTTATGAGAAGGGAGACACTGTCTCATTCCACGCTACATTTGAGGGAGCCATCCAGGAAGATTATTGTCCCGTTTGGGATTTAAGTGAGTTGTTATGTTGAAATGGATGAAAGAAAGGTCTATCAACATCTGTTGGCCCAATGTGCAAAGTGAAACTTTCAAGAGCTGGTTGGAAATCTCCAAACCAGTGTATCCAATTAATGAGGCCTCCATATCCAGTTGTAACATATATTAGAGAATCAGAATCAATGGCAAAAGCTCCCATTAAATGTCTTTAAGGCCAGCACTGGAGACAAAATGCCGGACCCTGGGGCTCCTGTTGATCTACCCTAGGAAAGCAGTGCTAATATTCAGGGGTGGAATTCTAGCAGAAGCTCCTTTGCATATTAGGCCACACACCCCTGATGTAGCCAATCCTCCAAGAGCTTACAAAAAAAGAGCCTTGTAAGCTCTTGGAGGATTGGCTACATCAGGGGGTGTGTGGCCTAATATGCAAAGGAGCTTCTGCTAGAATTTCACCCCTGCTAATATTCAACTTCTGAGAGTAGATTGAAAATAAAATAAAACTTATATATGAAAGAGTAGATGATGTGATGCAAACACACCCTGTAAGCCAATTAAGACATTTATTTAACAGACTCCCCATTTGTTCCTCCAAAATCTCAAGGTGTATACATGTGGTTCACCTTCATCAACCTGTCTTACATTTTTATCTCATCCTCCTCCCAAAGAATTCAGGGTGGGATTGGGCCAGGGAACGTACTTCTTCTATCCTCACAAAACCCCTATGAATTAGATTTTGTTGAGAGAAAGTTAACACATTTATCTCATGAGTTTCATGACATAATGAAGATATAGATGTGGAATATTCGGGGCCTAATCTGACATTCGCCAGGACAACGTACTGGTTCTCTGCACGCTTTCAGTTACCAACTCCTGTTTGGAAAATACCTGGAGATTTGGGGTTGAGACCTGAGGAAGGTGGGATTTGAGGAGGAGAGGGACCTACGAGGACTGTAAAGCCATAGAGTTCATCCTCCACAGCAGCCGTTTTCTCCAGGGGAACCTCCAGGCAGCAGCTGGAGATCTCTTGGGATTACAACTGATCTCCAGATTATGTCATATGGATACCAGTTGTAATCCCAAGAGATCTCTAGCTGCCCCCCGTAGGCTGGCAATCCTAGCACTTCTTGTGAAGAGATGTGCCCATTGCCTTGGCCCCTGTGGTCAGAGTTTCTCACAGTGGTCTCCTTTTGTTTCTCTGCTAATCTCCTCAGTATCGACTCTCAGCGCTCCCGTCTTTCAACTACTACACGGCTTGCACCTTCTTGGTTTTTGTTTCCAACTTCCTCATCCAGATCCTCGTGGCTTACAAGTAAGGAGGAGGGCTTTGTGTGCGATCAGTAGTCCTTGAATCCACTCTTGATCACCAGTGTGGAGCACACTGAGGTGCTTCCTTGGACCCACATCTCTCTTTGAAGCAAAAAGCTAGTCTCAGCTTCCTCACTGGAGCTGGAAGTGCTTCAGAAGATTCTTGCTCTCTCCCCCCCTCTCTGGTATTTTTGCATTATGTATGTGTATGTCTGTGTGTTTGTGTCTCTGTGCCTGGAAGTTATGACCTCTGTTAACTCCTACTGGGGCATGGAGGACATTCAGAGAACTGGTTTGAAAGCCTGCTTCCACCTCCCAGCTCTAGTATCCCTTGGAGGTATTGCATCCAAGTCAACTCTGCTTAGCTTCTGAGATCTGATGAGATAGGGCTTGCCTGGGCTATCCAGGTCAGGATATACTTCAGAAGAGTTGAATAGATCACCCTTGTGTCTGCAGGGAGCACTGATTAATGAATGAATGCAGTAACTTCAGTTATATCCCTGTTTTTCTCCCCAGTATGGCCCAAAGCCCTCTCTTTTCCTCAATTTTATCCTCACAACGACCTTGCAAGGGAGGTTAGGCTAAGACTGTGTGACTGGCCCAAAGGTTACCCTGCAAGTTTCTTTGGTAGAGCAGGGATTCGAACATGGGCTTCCTAGATCCCATCCTGATACTGTAACCACTACACTATGCTGGCTTTTTAAGAAGCATCTGCCCCATCATAAGTGATTGCTTAGTGTGGATCTGCACAACGTGTTGTGATTGGCTCCAGTCCCTATGTTGTCCTAGCAACAAAATCCATCTCCCCAAAGTAGTCACAGTGGGAAGAAAGATGAATGGGTTTCTAGGGTTAATGAAAACTCCTGGCTGCAGTTTATAATGATAAATCTTTTGCAAAGTTATTCCATACTGAGTCCATTGATTTCAATGGGCGTGAACTGGAGGAAATCTGGATAGAATTGCAGTACTAATTTAGTTACAATGTGCCAGGTTCCAAAAATGATCAAATTGTAGCAAGGCATGCTGGGATGAAGTTTGCCAGTTGCCCATCAGCATGGGAAATCCCCTCCTTCCAGATCTTCTTGGATCTGGAGCGGCAGCAGGAAAAAAAATATAGAAATAAACAAGCATCCAGAAGCCGTGTCATGTGCATCCCTCTGCCACTTCTGGAGCAAACCCAGAAATGTCCTAGGGTAGTTCTAGGAATCACTAGCAAGAGCTTCTGATGATTCCTAAAGCTAGCCTAAGTCACTTCTCAAAGAGCTTCTGGTGAATCCTAGAACTACCTTATGTTACTCCCAGATTTCCACAGATGCGATGCGTAGTTGAAGTTGTGTGCCCCACAAGTTCTCACACCAACTGCCCTGCCAATGTCCAGTTTTAGCCTGGTGACCTTAGCCAGGACAAAGCAACAATTATGTGTCCTAGAATTTCAAATGATCATTTCCCATTGAGAAAATGACTGCTTTGAAGGGTGGACTCGACGGCATCACATCTCCGACGAGCTCCTTCCCTTCACCGTTCTGGTACTAACCAGAACGAATAATAGGTTTCTAGTCCTCATGGCTGAAAAAAACTGACATGAAGCCATGTGGGTAGACTCTGAAGAAAGAGGTCATATAGGGTTCAAGCAGGCAGGGGTTGACTTTTTAGGAACTTGGTCCAGCACAAACAATGCAAATCCCTGCAAATTTGGTGCCCAAACTCTTCTTTCCTTCCAGGACAGTTGCATTGGGAGTCTCCTATGGAATTTCCTTCTTCCTCTTCATCCTCCTCCTCCTCACCTGCTTTGCCGGTCACCTGGCAGTAAGTCCTCTCCTGCCCATCTCTAGATGTCAGCGACCTCTTCGCATGTTGTAGGCATGCCTGTGATGAAACTTTGTGGTTTCAGAGCCCAGATGACTGGGCCAGGGCTGCAGGAAACCTCCTGGGGCCCTCTGTTAATGGAAGATCTTTGCATAAAGGGAAGTGAAAATGCTTCATCTCAACTGTTTTCTCCTCTTGGGACTCAGAGATGAGAATTAACTCCCCCCTCCCCCCCAAAAGGCAGTCAGCGGAGGCCACGAGGTTGAGAGAGGAATGCTTGAGTAAGGTCAAGGTAGAGTTCAGTCCCTCCTTATTCGTGATGTAAATTTCTTGACTTGTAGGGTTGCCAACCTCCAGGTGGGTAGTCAAAAGAATGGACTGCAGTGTGGAGAATACAAATCAAAAATACACTGCTCCGGGCACAACGATATAATGATAATTTAGTGGTAGCCAGTCATATACAGCAAAAGCATGCACATTTCAAATATATGGACAATGGTGGGTCGATCCAAAGTGCACTGTTTCAAAATCTTCATCAGGTCCAAGGAACAATGGATGGATATGTAGTCTTGGTATCACTTTGAAATAGTAATGTATGGCTGTGAGAGTTGGACGATAAGGAAGGCTGAGTGCAGAAGAATAGATGCTTTCGAGCTGTAGTGCTGGAGAAGAATTTTGAAGATCAAACTAGTCAGTCCTAAGGGAAATCAGCCCTGACTGTTCCCTGGAAGGTCAGATGCTGAAGCTGAAGCTCAAATACTTTGGCCACCCAATGAGAAGGGAGCACTCACTGGGGAAGATCCTGATGCTGGGAAAGACAGAAGGCAAAAGAAGAAGGGGACGGCAAAAGATGAGATGGCTGGACAGCGTTACTGATGTAACAAACACGAATTTGAGCAAACTTCGGAGGATGGTGGAAGACAGGAGGGCCTGACGTGACTTGGTCCTTGGGGTCGGAGAGTCGCACTTGACAGTGTGACTGAGCAACAAAAAACCTGGACTCCAGAGAGCTTACAAATCTTAATGATTGTTGTCACTTTTGGAGTGGGGCCAAAGCAGGCTCCAAGGAACTTGCAGCCTTATATACAAGAACTTGCATTTATATGGGAAGCACCGCATACATTCACCCATAGCCGAAGCCTACAATAATTACACAGGGAAAGATTCTTTTCCTGTGTAATTATTGCAGGCTTCGGATTGACCCACCGTTGTCCGTATATTTGGAATTTATATTGGGAATCTGTATGTTTTATGTTCAGTTCAGTTCAGACCTTTATTGGCACAAGAGCAATAACGATTCACAATCAAAAGTAGGTACAAAGGCCTGAAATATAGTAAGAACAATACATAAACAATCACTTAAAATAGCAGCCAATAATACTAATCAAAAGTAGGCACCCAGCAATCAAAATGCAGTAGTATGCCTAGATTTAATTTTACAGGCTTCTACTAAGAAGTTCACAACACATGTAGTAATATGGAGATTAACGTCTTCTAAAAGGTAGGATAGAATTTTCCTTTTGGTAAATACATTGTGTTGGAGATATTCAGCTAAAAATTGTCTACGTTGTGAGGCCAGGAGAGGGCATTCTAAAAGAATATGGGATATAGAATCAAGGACTCCTAATTCACATGGGCATAATCTATTTTGGAGAGGTATCTGTCTAAACCTACCATAGAGAACTGTTGATGGGAAGGCATTTAAACGCGCCAGAGTAAAAGCCCGACGATGGAATGTTTTATGTTGTATATGACTAAATTATCATTATATTGTTGTATTTGGAGCAGTGTATTTTTGATTTGCAGCCTCCAGGTGGGGCCTAGAGATCTCCTGGTATTACAACTGATCATCTCCTGTGGAGAAAATGGCTGCTTTGGAGGGAGGGCTCTATGACATCACATTCTCTGATGAGCTCCGTCTCCCTCACCAAACTGCCCCCTTCCTAGGCTTCATCCCCTCAGATATCCAGGGATTTCCCAAGCCAGAACTGGCAACTCTATATGATTATGATTGCACCTCTTGATTATTGTGAACAAGCCTATGGTTTTGCCTAGAGTGACTCCTGATGTTAGCCTTTGCCCCTGGAACTCCTGGCCACTTGGAAAATGAGGGATGACCTAAAAATATTGAATAGCCGTAGCCCAATTTGGGGGATTACTTCCATCATGTAATAGAAGAAGATGATAAGAAGATATTGGATTTATATCCCGCCCTATTCTTTCAATCTCAGAGTCTCAGAGCGGCTCACAATCTCCTTTACCTTTCTCCCCCACAACAGACACCCTGTGAGGTGGGTGGGGCTGAGAGGACTCTCACAGCAGCTGCTAGGGTTGCCAAGTCCAATTCAAGAAATAACTGGGGACTTTGGGGGTGGAGCCAGGAGCAAGATTGAGACAAGCACAATTGAACTCCAAAGGGAGTGCTGGCCATCACATTGAAAGGGACTGTGCACCTTTGAAATGCCTTCCTTCCATAGGAAATCATGAAGGATAGGGGCACCTTCTTTGGAGGCTCATAGAATTGGACCCCCTGGTCCAATTTTTTTGGAACTTGGAGGGTATTTTGGGGAGAGGCACTAGATGCTATACTGAAAATCTGGTGCCTCTACCTCAAAACACAGCTGTCCCAGAGCCCCAGATACCCATGGATCAATTCTCCATTATTCTCTATGGGAATATATCTCCATAGGGAATAATGGGGTTCCCAGCAGACATTCCCCCCCCCCTGCTTTCTGATGACCCTGACGCAGGGGGAGGGCCTCCAAACTGGGGGATCCCCTGCCCCCACCTGGGGGTTGGCAACCCTAGCAGCTGCCCTTTCAAGGGCAACCTCTGTCAGAGCTATGGCTGACCCAAGGCTATAATGCACTTTCAATCCACTTCCAATGCACTTTCCACTGGATTTTACTGTGCGAACAGACAAAATCTGGCTTGAAAGTGCATTGAAAGTTGATTGAAAGTGCATTATTAAGCGTGTGTGATCGCAGGCTGTCTAAAATAGGAAGTATCTACTGATAAAATGATGAGAATGCTGATAATGATAATTGGACTGAGCCAGATGCTGCTGTCTCTTCCTCACCCCCTTTTCCTTGTCAGAAGTGCTTCCTGAAGGGTCCAAAGGCCCTATACTGGGTCCCCTCCATCTCCGCCACAGTCTGCACCCAGCCGTGGCTCCGCGTCTCCCTGGGCATCGTCACCATTCTTGTCGTCCTCACCATGGCCGTGCTCAATTTGGTATGTCATGAGGTGGTGGTGGTGGAGAGAACTGGGACCAAGCACAGAGAATTACATATATTTGGGTCTTTGAGGGTGGTGAAGGAATTACTGTGAGGACCACCTGGTTTGTCTATGGAAAGAGATTCTGACCTGGCAGACAAGAGAGTCAGGAGAAGGAGGAGGAGAAGAAGAGATTGGATTTATACCCCGCCCTTCGCTAGCCAAAGGAGAGCAGCTCTCAAGCCTCTTTTCCCTCCCTTTCCCCACAACAAACACCCTGTGAAGTAGGTGGGGCTGAGAGAGCTCTGACCGAAACTGCTCTTGAGCAGAACAGCCCTGAGAGAACTCGTGGCTGATCCAAGGTATCATCAGCAGGTGCATGTGAAGGAGTGGGGAATCAAACCCAGTTCTCCCAGATAAGAGTCCGCACACTTAACCACTACACCAAACTGGAGAGGAGTATTGGTAGGTAGGATTCTTTGGGATGCAAGCTGGAGAAATAAACTGTTGAGAATAGAATGGTGGATTAGGCACTTACTTTAAGTGTGAGGAGAGCTAGTTTGCACTCCCCCCTCATGTGCTTTCAGTAAGGATCGAAATTCTTGATGGTGGCCTCCAAATGTGGTGGCAGTTATTCTGGATTAGAAGAGAAAGTAGCAATTTAAAGACTTTAAAGCAATTAAAGACTTACAAAATTTGTGGTAGTGTATGAGCTTTCGTGAGTTGCTGCTCCCTTCTTCAGTGATATTTGAAGAAGCGAGCAGTGACTCATAAGAACACAAGAGAAGCCATGTTGGATCAGGCCAATGACCCATCCAGTTCAACACTCTGTGTCACACAGTGGCCAATATATGTGTGTGTGCATGTATATACACACACAACAATATACATACACGCACGCACACACATATATATATATATACATACTGTGGCTAATAGCCACTGATGGACCTCTACTCCATATTTTTATCTAATCCCCTCTTGAAGCTGGCTATGTTTGTAGCCTCCACCACCTCCTGTGGCAGTGAATTCCACATGTTAATCACCTTTTGATTAGACTCAGGAAAGCACATACCCTAACACAATTTTTGTTAGCCTTTAGGGTGCTACTGGACTCTTACTCTTTTCTACTGCTACAGACAGACTAACCCATCTTGATCATTCGAGATTAATTCACCCAAATGGAAGACCTATTCATCCCTCATCAGAATCTTGAATAGGCTCCAGCCCAGGAGTTAAGGTGACAGGGAGAGGCCATCTTGATTGTCCCATCAATCAAAGAAGCTCATTTGGTGGATAATTGAGAGAGGGCCTTTTTGGTGGCAGCCCCATGACATGGAACCAGGGAGGTATGCCTGGCCCCCTCATGTTCAGACTTCAGGATGCAGCTGAAAACCATTTTATTTAGGACTACATTTGATTTATTTAGTAGCAGTCCTATACAGTAATTTTAAAAATTGTGGTTTGTTTTTTTTTTAAAAAATGTATTTGATTTCTGTTGTAAGCTGCCTTGAGCTTCGTATGGAAGAAAGGGGGCGAATAAATGTTTTAAACAAAGAGAAATCAAAGAGCTTTTCTTGGATGATACCACCTCAGGCTGCAAGTTAGGGGGTGGGGGTTCATTTATGTTTTAAAGTTCCATCAGTAGACCAAAAAATATCCCTCTACATAGAAAAAAATAGCCCAACAAAAGAGGTCAATCAAACTTGGTTCCCAAAAAGGCTATTTTTTCTTTGCAGAGAGTGCCCACCCCCCCATATGAGAACATTCAAACCCGCAGTATCCCTCCCCCCTGCAGCCAGAAGTGTTCCAGTCCAAGAAAAGCTTTACCCCCCTTTTTTCAGCTGATGGTGTATATATACTAGCCTGGGGAGAGGCTAATCTAATGTGAGTATGTAGGGGTCAGATGGACTTGAAATTGGAGATGTAGGGGGGTCTGAAGAATGTGAAATAGGAGGTGGGTGGATTTCAGGGCTTTTTTTGTAGCAGGAACTCCTTTGCATATTAGGCCACACTGGGGTGGAATTCTAGCAGGAGCTCCTTTGCATGTTAGGCCACACACCCCTGATCTAGCCAATCCTCCAAGAGCTTACAAGGCTCTTTTTTGCAAGCTCTTGGAGGAATGGCTATATCAGAGGGTGTGGCCTAATATGAAAAGGAGCTCCTGCTAGAATTCTACTCTTGGGCTACACACCCCTGATGCAGCCAATCCTCCAAGAGCTTCCAGGGCTCTTTGTACAAGGCCTACTACTGTAAGCTCTTGGAGGACTGGCTACATCAGGGGTGTGTGGCCTAATATGCAAAGGAGCTCCTGCTACAAAAAACAAAACAAAACCCTGGTGGATTTGAAACAGGAGATAGCTGGCAGACTTCTGAATTTGTGGGTGGTGGTCAACCAATGCAACTGATAGGCAGCGGATTCAGGACAGACCATACCCCACAAATATTTCCAATAATTAAAAAAAAAAATTGCTGCCCCAAGATGCAGTAGTGGTCAGGGGTGGAAAGTGTCATCAAGTCACAGCTAGGGTTGCCAAGTCCAATTCAAGAAATATCTGGGGACTTTGGGGGTGGAGCCAGGAGACTTTGGGGGTGGAGCCAGGAGAAAGGTTGAGACAAGCACAATTGAATTCCAAAGGGAGTTCTGGCCATCATATTGAAAGGGACCGCGCACCTTTGAAATGCCTTCCTTCCATAGGAAATCATGAAGATTAGGGGCACCTTCTTTGGGGGCTCATAGAATTGGACCCCCTGGTCCAATCTTTTTGAAACTTGGAGGGTACTTTGGGGAGAGGCCCTAGATGCTATACTGAAAATCTGGTGCCTCTACCTCAAAACACAGCTGCCCCAGAGCCCCAGATACCCGTGGATCAATTCTCCATTATTCTCTGTGGGAATAAATCTCCATAGGGAATAATGGGGTTACCAGCTGACATTTCCCTCCCCTCCCCCCGCTTTCTGATGACCCTGAAACGGGAGGAGGGCCTCCAAACCGGGGGATCCCCTGCCCCCACCTGGGGGTTGGCAACCCTAGTCACAGCTGATTTACGACAACCCCAACCCCATCGGAGTTTCAAAGCAAGAGACATTCAGAGGTGGTTTGCCATCGCCTGCCTCTGCGCAGCATCCCTGGAGTTCCATGGTGGTCTTCCATACAAGTATTAGCCCAGGCCAACTCTGATTAGTTTCCAAGATCTGATGAGACTGGGCTAATCTGGGCCATCCAGGACAGGGCAGTAGGGCCTTAGATAGCACGAAAAGAGAACTGGACACATTTGCAGCGAAGAGATCTATCAATGGTTATGTGCCATCACAGCTAAACAGAACCTTTGCACTCAGAGGCATTGTGTCAATGAATCATGCTGAGGACTCAGTAGCAGGGGAAGGCTCTTATCTTCATGTTCCCCGATGGTGGACTTTCCAAAATATGTGGCTGGCCACTTCTAGAGATGGAATGCTGGACCAGGTGGCTTTAGTTCAGCATGGGTGATATGTTTTTTTCTGTGCCTCTCCCTACCTCACAACTCTTTCAAAACCCCTTTTCTCCTGTTGCTTATCTTCAGTTCTTCATGCCAGATCCCTGGTGCTCTTTGCAATTGCAAAATTCCTCCATGGTGGGCATGAATGTCACACAAGAGTTTGTATTGATGAACTCCCTCTTCAGTGTACCGGTAAGTATGCCAGGAGTAAATTGTTTGGGGGCACTGAGGGAATATGAGTTTCTTTAACCGCCTTTCACCCTCATTCCTCTGGCCCGGCTCTCTTTTCCTTTCAGTATTACATTTACTGCTGCATTCTGGGATTCCTCTCGTGTTCTCTGTTCCTGCACATGAACTTTGAGCTCAAGCTCACGATGTTGACCCTCTGCCTCGTGGTCTACAATGTGTTGTTTCTTCACACCCATTCGTGGCTCTCCGACTGCTACGTCGCACGCCTCTACCCCAGTCAGGCAGCTCTGAGGTAACTTTGTTGTCGTTAAGTCACAGTGGGCTTATGGAGATCCTGTGGAGTTTTCAAGGCATTCAGAGATGGTTTGTCATTGCCTGCGTCTATGTTGTGACCCTGATATTTCTTGGTGCTCTTCCATCCAAATACCGACTAAGGTTGACCCTGCTTAGCTTCTGAGATCTGGTGAGATCAGGCAATCCAGGGCTATGCTATTTAGGCACTAGAAAAAGGCATGGAGGAACAAGAGTGCCAAGCTATGGGTCTAGTCAGGATGAGGTACTCACAACATCCTTAAATGACTTTAAAATGGCAACGATGTCCCTGTGGCAGCCACAAGGACACCATCACATCTAGTTTGGCCCTTAGTTTCTCCCTCAGAAGATAGGATTTTCAGTCAGATGAGTCACATGTCTCAGGCCCATCCATAAAATTCAAATTACAGCCTCACAAAAATGGAAAGAGGATTTAAACTAGAGTATAATCCAGAGTAGACTTGCCCTACCTGGCTATTTTAAAGGATGGGCTGGGCATACCTAGCTGTTATTATCTTGAGGCATCATTTAAGCTTTCACCTGTGTTAGCTTTGCGATTTTTAAACTATGAATTGTGTCAGGATAACAGAGGAGTTTAAGAACATAACATTTCAATGGTTTTCCTTAAAAGGTGCTTAGTACTTGGGGCATATTTTACCAGTCTGAATTCTGATAGATGGACAGTGGTCTCCTTGAATTAGAGGATCCCAGCCCATTTTTAACTATTCAGCCTTCACTTGATTTCACTATTCAAAACTGGGTTCCCAGCTTTGTCCCTGGCTTTGTCAAGGATATGTCTTTTAAAAGCATACTTCTTCCTTTGAACTGATAATAGCTACGGAGAGTCCCTGGTTTTTACACAGGGAGACTAACTGGGCTCCCTATCTGCACTTCCTCGAGGCAAATTGAGTCAGCACAAGCCTGTAATTTGCACTTTATAGATTGAACAAGATGCATAATTGTTAACTTGTCTGTTTCAGCTCTAAAACATGTTTAAACTATGCTTTAGAATCTTGTCTTTGGAGGTGGGACACACTCTGATTCACCTGAGGTGCCTACATTCACGCTTTGCAGATAACTTGAATTCTTTTCCAAATCAGGACCCCTTCCCTGTGCTGCAATGTGCTGAGAGAGGGAAGAGGCAAGAGTGAGGCTGGGAAATGAGCCTGGCACAAGCTGGGTTCACGAACCATGTTAGCTTAATGTTGGTTTGCTATGACATCTGCATGTACCCCAGGAATGCTATAATTAAGACCCTGGAAGAAAGACACCCCCCCTCCATTTTGAGGACATACTTTCCAACCAGTGTTCCCTCTAAGCTGAGTTAGTGTGAGCTAGCTTACAGTTTTTTAGCTTCCAGCTCACACATCTTTGTCTTTGCTCAGGAAGGATGACTCCAGAGCACACTAATATATTCAGTAGCTCACAACTTTAATGCCAGTAGCCAGGGGTTATTTTGTAGAAAAATAGGTGGTGGAGCTCATCCAAGGATTGTTATGCAGCTGCACCTACTAGTCAATGGACAAGGAGGTGGAACTCTCAGAAGGAGGAGGTGGAACTCTCAGAAGGAGGAGGTGGAACTCTCAGAAATGTTCAGGAGCTGTGCTCCTGTGAGCTCCCACTGAATCCGAGGCTTGCCAGTAGCTCACAACTTTAATGTCAGTAGCTCACAAAGTAGAATTTTTGCTCACAAGACTCTGCAGCTTGAAGGGAACACAGTTTCCAACCTCTAGTGAAATGTATTGGCAATATATTTAGGATAGACAATCCATATACTGCATACTTAAGGGATGAAATTCACTGCTGCAAGATGCGTTGACGACCCCCCCCCCCCCAACTTGCTTTTGAAAAAGAGATGACGGCATGTTCGTGTGGAATCAGTCTAGCAATAACTGCTAGCCATAATGGCTAAATGCAACCTTTATGTTTTGAAGTCTTATACCTCTAGAGCAGCAACATTGGGGAGGGCTACTGTCTTCATGTCCTACTTGTGGGCTGCAAAAAAGGCATGTGGGTGGCTGCTGTGGAAAACAAGGCGGTGGTCTAGATTTAGTAGGTAATGGTGGTTTCAGGGCTGGGGGTTTTTATGTATTGTGCACGCGCGCTTGTGGCTGGAAGTCATGGTGACCTCCGGGAACTCTTTTTGGGGCATGGAGGACATTCAGAGAAGTGGCTCGGGAGCCTGCCTCTGCTTCCCAATCCTGGTATTCCTTGGAGGTCTCCCATCCAAGTTCTTGCAAGAGGCAGCCCCGCTTAGCTTCTGAGATCTGACGCGATCGAGCTTGCCTGGGCTATCCAGGTCATGGCAGTAGGTGATCCTTTTTATGTTACATTTATTCCGCTGAAGAAAACAGGGGCACTTGTTGACAGCCGCTGTGAGACGGTGCTTAGGGTTCAAAGCAGACCCAGGCTCAAAGCCTCACTCTGCTTTAAACATACCGGGTGCCTTTGGACAAGTCACGGCCTCTCAGCCTAGCTAATTTCATAGGGCTGTTGTGAAGATAAAATGGAGGTGGGAAACCATGTAAGCTACACTGTGCTTCATGGTAGGAAAGGCGGGATAAAAGTGGAATAGACGGATCAATACTCCCCCGCTTTGACACTGCAGTGAGGTGTTCCCCCCCTCCATTGTACCAGATCTTTGTCCCTTCAATTGTTTTGTCTGCGATATCAGATCTAGCATCAGCATCTGAAACAGGATGTGTGAGTAAGCTAACCACACAGGTTTCCTTTAAAAAAAGAGAGAGAGTTAATTATAGAATATCTGCATCACAATCCTTTGCAGAGTTGTCGAACTGAATCTGCTTACCTGGCTTTCTCGCTTATAAAAGACTTTCCTGCTGAAACACATTAGTCAATAATTAATGACTGAATAGGCAGTTATGAAGAACGATGATACGTGCACGCACAATTCACTGCTGAGAGCCAATTTGGTGTAGTGGTTAAGTGTGCGGACTCTTATCTGGGAGAACCGGGTTTGATTCCCCATTCCTCCACTTGCAGCTGCTGGAATGGCCCTGGGTCAGCCATAGCTCTGGCAGAGGTTGTCCTTGAAAGGGCAGCTGCTGTGAGAGTCCCCTCAGCCCCACCCACCTCACAGGGTGTCTGTTGTGGGGGAGGAAGGTAAAGGAGATTGTGAACCGCTCTGAGTGGAGGGCGGAATATAAATCCAATATCTTCTTCTTCTTCACAAGGAACACTTTTAAAAGGCATGCCTATAAATGGGGCTTTTGAATGGAAAAGTTCATGAAAACGTTGAATAAAAATGGAAAGCGAATGTTCGTCTTCCTTGAATCTTGGAGTGAGCAAGCTGGGGCTACAGTTTTCAATGGCTCTAGTACGAAACCTTCTTTTGGGTCTCATAGATAATGCAAAGATGAATGTGGCTGATCTGCATAATGAGCAAACAGTCTACCTAAGTTGCTAATTGGATGAGCCGTGCTTGTGTTGAAAAGTCACCGTGGGGGTTCTGCTGGAGGAGAGCCTATGAGTGAATTTTCCTTCTCTTTCATACTTCATCTGTAGGCCTGGAGTGCTGAAGGAGCCCAAGATGATGGGAGCCATCTCCTTCTTTGTCTTCTTCTTCACCCTTTTGGCTCTAGCCAGGCAGGTAAATCAGTTTTTGATCCTGTGAACTGGGGCTGCCAACAAAAAGCCCCTGTGTTAGGTTGAAGAGCGAGTTTTGTTACCTTAGCAGTTTGAAAACTTTCTATTTTGATGTTTGGCCACAGTGTACCTTGGAATACCAGCTGCAAGTTAAAATTTGTAGACTGAATAAAATAAAAATGGCTACCTCCCCGCTCCAGCACCCATTGATTATTCTTATTGGATTAAGCTGTTGAGCTTGGGGGGGTAAATTATTACTCAGGGAACATAATTGCTAATTTTCTTTCTTTCTCTATATTGTTTCTGTTGATGATGTGCTATTTTGCAACTATCACAAAGTGCAGAAAAAATAATGTACAGGATGCATTTTGGATGCCCCAAGTGTTCCATACTGAAGCTGTATGTAGTCAGGGCTGGCCCTAGACTGCCTAGCACCCTAGGCAAGTCTAACTTCTGGTGCCCCCCCCCCCCCCGCACTGACAATGTTACCAAGTCACATGGGGGACACTTAATTCAGCGCCCCCAGAAGCCCGGTACCCTAGCCACTCACCTAGTTTGCCTAGTGGTGGGGCCGACCCTGTATGTAGTCTTGTCTGAGCCAAAGCAAAGTCCCAAAACGTAAGCCGTACCTTCTACTAGGACCAATCAGACTAACCCACAACAGTATGCAAACTTCCAAATTCTCCAGAACTCTTTCTCAGCCCGGGTGTTAAAAACGTGTCTGTGAGGGGACAGATAGGGTTGCCAATCCCCAAGTGGGGGCAGGGGATCCCCTGGTTTGGAGGCCCTCCCCTCACTTCAGGGTTGTCAGAAAGCAAGGGGAGGGGAGGGAAATGTCTTCTGGGAACTCTGTTATTCCCTGTGGAGATTTATTCCCATAGAAAATCATGGAGAATTGATCTGCGGGTATCTGGGGCTCTGGGGGGGGCTGTTTTTTTTTGGGTAGAGGCACCAAATTTTCAGTATAGCATCTAGTGCCTCTCCCCAAAATACCCCCCAAGTTTCAAAAAGATTGAACCAGGGGGTCCAATTCTATGAGCCCCAAAAGAAGGTGCCCCTATCCTTCATTATTTCCTATGGAAGTAAGGAATGGAAAAGGTGTGCCGTCCCTTTAAATGTGATGGCCAGAACTCCCTTTGGAGTTCAATTATGCTTGTCACAGCCTTGATCTTGGCTCCACCCCTAATGTCTCCTGGCTCCACTCCCAAAATCTCCTGGCTCCACCCCAAAGTCCCCAGATATTTCTTGAATTGGACTTGACAACCCTTGGGACAGATGTTTCTGGACCTCATCTTAAGGTCTCATGTCTGCATCTTGTCTATAAATCCAGACAGATTTGGATAAAGCAGTGTTAGGTGGAAATGGTATCAAGCTCCACCTTTGGCCTTTCTACCAGCCAATCATTTGTTAAGGTGATAGACCAGCAGAACAAGACATACGTGAACAGAAGGGCTACAAGAATGACCTACCATTGAAGTGTATATGAAAAAGAAATATGTGTCACTGAATCAACACTGTGCCTTGGTAGAATTTGGTAGCTGCTTAGTATCTAGCAACTCTAGCTGACGTTCCAGATTCAAGGTCTGTAAGGAGAAAGGAGGTATACTATTCCTCTGATCTTCCCAGGATTGTTTGGAGGATGGGTATAATAAATAAGTATCTAAGGACATTATAGAAAGGGCAGCATAGCAGCACATGTCCAGTCATTTCAATTTTCCAAGTAGTACAAGGTTATAAAGATTCTTGAAGTGCTACACCACAATACTTTTGACCTTTCAGAAAGAAGAGAAAAAAGTCACCCTCCAATTGAAGTGTATATATATATGAAGTCAATACTGTAAAATATATAAATATATATATATATTCTAGCACCAAACACAGATTCCTTTAAGAGTTGAGAGTCATGAAATAATATGACAGCTGTTACATTAAAACAACAGCAGATGAATGTGTGACGGAACGGCCCTGGTCTGCCTACCAGACCCTGTTCCTCGAGCCCCCCCCCCTTTTTGGAGGGAGCTATTTCTCCTCCAGACACTTGGGCTCGCTGCCACCACCTGCTCAGCCCAGGGGTTCGGATTGAGAGGAACAGGACTCCCAATCCCCCTCTCCAGCTCTGAGGCCAGGTTTCAAGGTTCTCTGCCACCCTGTACTTGGGTATCACAGAGGCCACAGCACTTCTTTGGGGAACCCCTGGAGGATTGGCACCTTATCCAACTACATGCCTTCCCCCTTTCCCCGGGGCCCCCTTCATAAAGCAGCGTGGTCTGAAGCTGTTGGAGATCTATGTGGTACAAAGTTTGACTGCCAGCATTCAAAACAGAAAAACTATTTAATTAGAAGAGAAAAAGAAGAAAGAAAAAACAAAAATACCCCAAAAGCAGTTGCATGAAAAAGTTTAGCACAGCACCTGAACAGCAACCAGAAGGACAAATAAAAGGTGGATTTAAACGTATCCTTCCGTCCCTGGTCTAAACTTGCCCTGCCTTGTGGATGACTTCCTCGGTCTGACTGCCTGGAGTCCACTCCTCCTCTCCCTCAGGAGAAGGCCTCTCACACAGTCAGGAGCACACAGACTGACAACCTCTCTCCTTGAGTGCCGCCTAACTCCAATAAAAAAAAGAACTTCCTGCCCCTCTAGGAGGCTTTCCCCCTAGAGGTGATGGTTTAACTCCGGAAGGGAGGAGGGAATGAAGGGAAGGCTAGGCCACAAAGCCTGCCTTAGCAGTTTCATGTTCCCTCCCAACCAAGCACCACCATTAACTAAGATGGCGTTTCTCCACAGAATGCATCAGGCGAAGAGTCAAATTGGGTAATAATGGGAGGGAGAAGAAATACATCTTGGGTATTATTACTCTATTTTCCTCTTTCCCAGAATGAATATTACTGCCGCCTGGATTTCCTCTGGAAAAAGAAGTTCAAGAAGGAGCGCGAGGAGATTGAAACAATGGAGAATCTCAACCGTGTCTTGCTGGAGAACGTTCTTCCAGCCCATGTTGCACAGCTGTTCATTGGCCAGAACTTGCGCAATGAGGTGAGCCCAGAAGCTTAATGGCCTCTCCTACTAGGCCAGCTATAGTGGGAGACTGCTCAGCAAACCTGTGCTTTACCTGCTGGCACCTAAAATGCTAGCAGATAGAAACAGAGTGGAATTAGGGACTATTGTTTAAATGGCTTTACCATAGAGTTTTTGAAAATCCTACAACTTTGCAGTGATACCACTTTTACATTTTTTACTGGAAGTGATGTCATCACTTTTCCTTTTGCTTCTCCTGGGGGTTGCTGGATGGCAACCACACTCTCTGCCCTTGCCATGTGGATTTTAATGGCCCTGAACCAAGACAGTCTGGGTGGCTCCTGCAGTGCTAACCAGAGCTAATTGAGCTTGGCTTTGTTTCAGGATTGCCAGCAATGTGTTGGGAAATGCTTGGAGATTTCAGAGGCAGAGCCTGGGTTGGGCAAGGTTTAGGCAAGAATGGGGGCTCAGCAGGGATAAGATCACAGATTCCGCCCTCCAAAGCAGTCATTTTCCCCATCTGGAGGTCAGTTGTGATTCCATGAGAGCTCCAGCTCTACTTGTAGATTCTACTCTGTTGACTCCTGGTTACAGCTTCTCTCCAGGGCAATATGGACATTGTTGCCCTTCAGTCTTAACGATCCAAATCTAGTGTGCCTCTTTCAGATACAAGCTTATTTTCAGCTCCTCTTTGCACCTTTGCTCAACCTGCCCAATGAGTTTCAAACCCAGTCCTGGCCCAGGAGGCCTACCTTGCATTGCAGGTCCTCAAGATGGCTAAATGACCACTGAGCCCACTGTTTCAGTCAACCATAGACAAGCTTAAAAGCAAATCCATGTACAACCCGATGACTATATATATTTTTTTTATTTTAACAATATTTTTAACAATGCATTTACTCAGTTTAATAGTCGCACATTTTACCCTGGTGCTTTATTGGGGCTCCCACCTTATGTGTGGGAAGGAGCCCACTAGAAGTTTGAAAACACAAACGACCCAATATCTGGGGATTCCAAAGCCTGAACTTCCTTGGTGTGGGATGATAAGGGTGGTGCCTTCTGCACACAGTCCTGATAAGGCCTCCCCCTTCTTTGCTAGCAGGATCTGTACCATCAGTCGTGTGAATGTGCCTGCGTTCTGTTCGCCTCCATCCCTGACTTCAAAGAGTTCTACTCCGAATCCAACGTCAACCGGGAAGGCTTGGAGTGCCTGCGGCTTCTCAACGAGATCATTGCTGACTTTGATGAGGTGCTGGGATTCGGGGAGGCAGAGGGGTCGGGGAGGAGCTTTGCTTCTGTGGGATAAGCTGGGAGGAGGCTGGAGGAAAGGATTACCTTAGGCAAAAGGCCGTAGCTCAGCAGTAGTGCAGCTGCTCTGCCTGCAAAAGGCCCAAGGTCTAATCCCCAGGAATTGCAGTTTAAAATATCAGGTGGAGAGGTGATGTGGAAGACCTTGATTTAAGACCCAGAGGAACTGGTGCCAGTCTGAATAGATAATGCTGACCTTTATAGACCAGGGGTGGCCAACGGTAGCTCTCCAGATGTTTTTTGCCTACAACTCCCATCAGCCCCAGTCAGCATGGCCAATGGCTGGGGCTGATGGGAGTTGTAGGCATAAAACATCTGGAGAGCTACCGTTGGCCACCCCTGTTATAGACCAATGGTCTGATTCAGTATAAAGAAGACATTGGATTTATATTCTGCCCTCCACTCAAGAGTCTCAGAGCGGCTCACAATCGCCTTTATCTCCTTCCCCCACAACAGACACCCTGTGAGGTGGGTGGGGCTGGAGAGGGCTCTCACAGCAGCTGCCTTTTCAAGGACAACCTCTGTCAGAGCTATGGCTGACCCAAGGCCATTCCAGCAGGTGCAAGTGAAGGAATGAGGAATCAAACCTGGTTAAGTCTGCACACTTAACCACTACACCAAACTGGCTCTCACATGAAGCAGCTTCTTGTGTCTGTATAACGCAGAGATGAGAAGGGCTGCTTCCTGGGTCTAAGGGTTGGATCCTGCCTCTTTTTACATTCAGTCTTCTTCTTGTTATAGGTACACTCCTTTTTTTGTTATAAGCTTCTTTTTATAGGAATAGTCAGGGGTCATTTTGTAGACAAATAGGTGGCAGAGCTCATCCAGGGATTGTTATGCAGCTGCACATATTATTCAATGGACAAGGAGGTGGAACTCTCATAAAGGTTCAGGAGCTGCACTCCTGTGAGCTCCCACTGAATCTAGTGGAAGACCTCCTGTGTTCTGCCGGCCGCCCCTCAGAGAGGGAAACTATGGACAGGAAAATTGGTGACTTAAGTGATGTCACTGCATTGGTGTCGTGCTCTGATTCACCCAAAACTTTGTGGTAAAACCATGCTCTGGCCCATCCACTCTTTCACCTGCTGGTTGTCAGCCAATGGCTGACAGCCCAAGTTACAGATCCCGCCCCTATGACTTTTCTACATGCTGGTCCCATGCTCTCAAGCATAGTATTTTGAGGGGTTCTTAAGAGACCCCTTCCTCCATTTTTCAACAGCAGGAAAACTGGTTGGATCCAATCAGTTTCAGACTCTACATTTATTGAAGTTCAGTAGGCTTAGACCTGTTTAGCTCTTGAAAGTGAGAGCCACATTTTAACATGTGTATGGCATAGACCTTCCTAGTGTCTGCCATTTTGTGTGGTGTAGTCCTGATAGACCCTGCCACTTCACAATGAAGAATGGTGAATTGGAATGCTCCGTTGTACACAAAATCACCTGCATATGGATAGTGAGCATGCTCAGGAGTGGTTGCTTCACTTGGTGATGGCCACTGTCTTTTTCATACCTGTCCTTCTTTCCTTCCATGGTTCTTTCTTTCTCCATCCTAGTCACACAGATGAGAGAGAGTGGCTGACCTCAGGTCACTCAGTATGCTTCATGAGTAGGGTTTTGATTCTGAGGTCTGTGGCCAATGGGAGACTTACCACTGAGGGGGGCTTCGCTGTCATTGGTGTTCAGTGATGCCACCTCCATTGCCTCACCGGATGATGTCACTTCTTCATGGCATCAATGTGAAGCCAGTAACACCTTCAGCAGGCAGGAGCTGTCCTCCCAAAATGGGAGACATGGCCTCCCTACTCATGAGTGAGGAGGTCTCTTCAAGGCACTGGTTCTCTGCCTCGGGAAGTCATGGAGGGAACTAACCATGGTGCGGTCTCATTTGGAATACTGTGTGCAATTCTGGTCACCGTACCTCAAAAAGGATATCATAGCATTGGAAAAGGTGCAGAAAAGGGCAACTAGAATGATTAAAGGTTTGGAACACTTTCCCTATGAAGAAAGGTTAAAACGCTTGGGGCTCTTTAGCTTGGAGAAACGTCGACTGCGGGGTGACATGATAGAGGCTGACAAGATGATGCATGGGATGGAGAAAGTAGGGAAAGTAGTCCTTTTCTCCCTTTCTCCCAATACAAGAACTCGTGGGCATTCGATGCAATTGCTGAGCAGTTGGGTTAGAATCCAGAATCCATATGGAACCTCCACATTCAAAAGCACCATATCTGAGTTTACCAGATGCTGCCACGGGGTTGCCTGTCAAAATGATGGACTCCAACCACCAACTTTTATTGGAGACAAACATGCTGGGCAAGATGAATTTTTTTTTTTGTAATGTGTGTGCTTTGATCCAGAAAAGTTGCTTGACTGTTCTTAACTGCCGATTTGTCTCATTTCTGCTTCAACAGCTGCTCTTGAAGCCCAAATTTAGCGGTGTGGAGAAGATCAAAACCATTGGCAGCACTTACATGGCCGCTACCGGCTTAAATATGGCGGCTGGCCAGGACAGCCAGCAGGTGACGCCTTCCTTTCTCCATTCACGGATCCCCCCTGAGGAACTAAACCTCTGATATCCTGATATTATTGGGTTCCTGTCTGTGGTTAGCATCACTGGGCCGTTTCTGTTGGAGAAACGTGTCCGCTATAGTCTGCCTGCACCTGTGGAATACCCACATTTCCCATACTATTCCAAGCATCCACATCTGTGAGCCTCAGCACGCTGTTCTCCTGTTTCACGGCTCAGATCTGCTGTTAGAACTAATCCAGGAAGTAGGTGGAGTAGCTCCTTTTTCCTGGCTTTAAGATAGGAACTGACTGTTTCCTGTTGGCTAATTCCACTGTTTGATTTCATCTGCCCCAACTGTGGGTTTGAACATCTCCAAAATCTAGAGTGGTTGTGGTTTGGCAGTCCCTTGTCTGGGACTTTTTCGCCCCTGTTGGAACGCAGTAGAACAGAGTTCCAGAACCTCTTTGTGGAAACAAAATTCTCAAAAAAATTTAAAATTCATGAGGGGCACTCCCGTGTTTCTCCTTCATTTCCTTCAAAAGAGTTCTGGCGCCTCTTTTTCCAGGAAAAATAAAAAAAGCCTATGGCCTTGTCTACAGCAATGGCCTTGTCTACAAAATGGGGATTTAATTATTGGTTTCTCAAGGGGAGAAAAAAAGGAGGCAGTAACAGGGGCTGTTAGAGCAGTGCTATACAAACACACAGGTTAGGGTTCCCATCCCCAGATGGAGGCAGGGGATCCCCCGGTTTGGAGGCCTTTCCCCCCACTTCAGAGTTATCAAAAAGTGAGGGGGGGGGAAATGTCTGTTTGGCACTCCATTATACCCTATGGAGATCAATTCCCACAGGGTATAAATTGATCCGTGCGTATTTGGGGCACTGGGGAGGCTGTTTTTTGAAGTATAGACACCACATTTTAGCACAGCATTCAGTGCCTCTCTTCAAAACACCCCCCCTCCCCCATGTTTCAAAAAGATTGAACCAGAGGGTCCAATTCTATGAGCCCCCAAAGAAAGTGCTCCCCTCCTCCATTAGTTCCTATGGAAGGAAGGCATTTAAAAGGAGCACAGTCCCTTTAAACGTGATTGCCAGAACTCCCTTCGGAGTTCACTCATGCTTGTCACACTCTTGCTTCTGGCTCCAACCCCCAAAGTCCCCTGATTCCACCCCCAAAGTCTCCTGGCTCCATCCCCAAGGTCCCCAGATATCTCTTGAGTCAGACTTGGCAACCCTATCAGAAAGAAATGGTGTTCCACAGGACCAGGAATACAGCACTGGTTCAAAGAAGGAGACATCTGAGTAAAACAACCGTCTTATCTATCTAGGTTTTTGATGTGTTTGTACACAGCCTAAGCAAATGCAATGAAACAGGGCAGGTTTGGTTTCTTTTGCTTATACTTTTGATCTCCACTCTCAGTTGCTGTCAGGTTCTTTGTTGTCTGGAAATCGATAGGATGGTGCTGTGGGTTCACCATCACCGCCTCCCCCTCACTTTGCATGATTGACTCACTGTGATATATCAGCTAATTCCCCCCACCTTTCCTTCCTAGAACCTCAGATAGTTTACGCATTCTTCCTTCCTCCCCTCGAGCATCACAACACCACACTGAATTTGGCTCAGAGAACAATTGATCCTCTTCAGGTTGTCCAGCGGGGCTAAAGGACTAGGCTGATGGTCTGAACCTTGAACTCCCTGGCCCTAATCTAATCCACTACCCATTTCACCATGCCAGCTCTTCAACCACAGAAACTTCAAAGGGAGATTAGAACATAAGATTGCTGAACTGGAGTTCATTTAGCAATTCAGAACAGTGGGTTTCCCCCAGGTCTGAATGGGGACGTAGCATTCTTATTTCACTAAAAATGATAATTTGTTCTGCCCCATACCATGTCTAAGCATTTCTCCCCTGCTCTAATGAAAAAAAACTGCATTTTGCATTGTACCTTTGCATCCTCTTGGCTCTGTTCTTTGCAATACCCTTCCCACCTTCTGACCAGGATATATGGGGTGTCAATGTTGGCTTGTATCTGATGGAGGGAGCTTTGATTCCTGAATATTTATACCCTGAAAAATCCAGGGCTTTTTGTTGTAGCAGGAGCTCCTTTGCATATTACACCCCACCCCCTTGAGGTAGCCAGTCCTCCAAGAGTTTACAGGGCTCTTAGTATAGGGCCTGCTGTAAGCTCCAGGAGGATTGGCTACAACAGGGGTGCGTGGCCTTTCCACTCACACAGGGCCCCCGAGAAATAGGTTCTTGATATGAGATAGATAAATAGAAGAAGAAGAATTGCAGATTAATACCCTGCCCTTCTCTCTGAATCAGAGACTCAGAGCGGCTTACGATCTCCTATATCTTCTTTCCCCGCAACAGACACCCTGTAAGGTGGGTGGGGCTGAGAGGACTCTCAAAGCAGCTGCCTTAATCTTTTCCAGGAATCAACCATGGGCCAGTTGTGGCTGGAGTGACTGGAGCTCAGAAACCCCAGTATGATATATGGGGGAGTTCCTGCTACAAAAAAAACCCCTGGAAAAAAAGCTCTCTTTTTTTGCATTGTGTGTGTCTGCACTTGCAAGCC
The DNA here is from genome assembly GCF_032191835.1 of Heteronotia binoei. Classification (NCBI taxonomy): domain Eukaryota; kingdom Metazoa; phylum Chordata; class Lepidosauria; order Squamata; family Gekkonidae; genus Heteronotia; species Heteronotia binoei. The sequence continues at coordinate 35,150,092 of NC_083237.1, read as the reverse complement.
ATGGCAACCTCTGATGACTGATCCCTACCGGGGGCCTGAAGGATATTCAGAGAGGTGGCTGAATAGAGCCTGCCCCTGTCCTCCCGACTGTTGGTATTCCAAGGAGGTCTCCCATCCAAGCATTTGCCAGAGTCAACCCTGCTTAGCTTCCGAGATCTGATGAGATGAGGCATTCCTGGGCTATACCCTGAACATCTTGATAGCTTCTAAGGTGCTCCTTGGCTCCAAGCTAGCTCTTCATCCAGTTTATAGCATAGTGGTGTGGTAGAATGTTATACGACTTTTATTGCACAAAAATTTGGATTGGTTGTTTTAGCTGTTTCCTCTTCCCCGGGCATAGATGCGTTTGTCTTTTTCATTAATTTCGCCCTCTGTTAGTTGGCACTGATGTATGCATTTGTGGGCGGTCTTTACAGGAGGTGGAGAGGAGCTATGCCCACCTGGGAATCATGGTGGAGTTCGCCATGGCTTTGGCGGCCAAGCTGGACATCATCAACAAGCATTCTTTCAATAGTTTCAAGCTTCGCGTGGGTAAGTCAGAGTCAGAGCCAAATGCGATTCAAATCTTTAGCTGTGAATTTCCAGCGAAGGCATTACTGAGCTCTAGAAGTGTACACTATGTACCTGCTGAATGTACCCATTTCTCTCTTCAAAGCTGAGCTCCGAAAAATGCTACTCCCACGTGTTCACCACAGAATCTCTCTGCACAGCACTGATTGACTGGTGTCTGTAACATCACCAAGCAGCCACCCACTCCACAATCTCAGAACAGCTTCTTTCTTGAAGCTTTTCATTCATGTATATAAAAATGTACAAGCGGAGGAGACCTACAAGAATATTTATTTATTGAAAACATGTTTATGCCTCCTTTCCACTCACATAGGGTCCCCAAGAAATGGGTTCTTGATATGAGATAGATAATAGACCTTCCTTTGCACCTTGATATATATATAGGTTCTAATGAATATGTAGAAGTGGTGAAAATATGTAATATAGCAAGGGGGGGGGGTCAAACTTGCTTAATATAAGAGCCGCATAGAATGTGTCAGATGTTTGAGAGCTGCTAGAGATGGAAGGAAGGAAGAAGATTATATTGGATTTATATCCCGCCCTCCACTCCGAAAAGTCTCAGAGCGGCTCACAATCTCCTTTACCTTCCTCCCCCACAACAGACACCCTGTGGGGCTGAGAGGGCTCTCACAGCAGCTGCCCTTTCAAGGACAACCTCTGCCAGAGCTATGGCTGACCCAAGGCCATGCTAGCGGTGCAAGTGGAGGAGTGGGGAATCAAACCCGGTTCTCCCAGATAAGAGTCTGCACACTTAACCACTATACCAAACTGGAAGGAAGGAAGGAAAAAAGGAAGGAAGGAAAATAGATGGGGAAGGTGAAGAGGTGGAGAGAAAGCAACTTCTAAATGCATTCTCCAAGCTGCTGGCTGGCTTGACTTGGAGAAGTGATTTAAAGAGAAAAATGCCTTCTCCAAGCCAGCAGATAGGATGGTGGGGGCTTTGAGAGCCACACAATATTCGAGGAAGAGCCACATGTGGCTCCAGAACCACAGTTTGGCCACCCCTGTAATATAGGATAGTTCAATAAACAGTGACTACCATGTTTATATCTTTTCCAGGTATCAACCATGGGCCAGTTGTAGCTGGAGTGATCGGCGCTCAGAAACCCCAGTATGATATATGGGGGAACACAGTGAATGTGGCCAGCCGGATGGAAAGCACTGGGGTGCTGGGGAAGATACAGGTAGGGTGCTTTACAAACAGTTCTCTGGCCAGACGCACTGATCTCCATCCAGTCTTTCCCTCCGATTTCCATTTGTGGGCCCATGGACTGGATTTGGGATTATTGGTGGGTGGTGGAAGTAGTGTCAAGACACTACTGATTTATGTCACCCTCGTAGGGTTTCCAAGGCAAAAGAGAAACAGAAGTGGTTTGAAGAAGAAGAAGATATTGGATTTATATCCTGCCCTCCACTCCGAAGAGTCTCAGAGTGGCTCACAATCTCCTTTCCCTTCCTCCCCCACAACAGACACCCTGTGAGGTGGGTGGGGCTGGAGAGGGCTCTCACAGCAGCTGCCCTTTCAAGGACAACCTCTGCCAGGGCTATGGCTGACCCAAGGCCATGCCAGCAGGTGCAAGTGGAGGAGTGGGGAATCAAACCCGGTTCTCCCAGATAAGAGTCCGCACACTTAACCACTACACCAAACTGGCTCTCTGCCATTGCCTGCCCCTTCATAGCAACCCTGGACTTCCTATGCAAGTACTAAACCAACCCAGCCATGCTTAGCATCTGAGATCCAATAAGATTGAGCTAGCCTAAGACATCCAGGTCAAGGCAGGAATTAAAGTAAGGGTGTTGTAGACATGTTGCTCCTTTCACCTGTGGAATGTTGACCCATTTTGTCAGCAAGCCAGGAATTAACCTGTCTCCTTTTTTGTAGGTCACAGAAGAAACAGCCAAGGCCTTAGAGACTGTGGGTTATACTTGTTCTCTTCGTGGGATTATAAAGGTGAAAGGCAAAGGTCAATTACGAACATACTTTGTCTGTACAGACACAGCTCGATCTGGCCCGCAAGCTCCTCTGCTGAGCTGAGTCCCTGGGAATGGAACCATGACAAACAATAGATTCTGGAGGAACTGCTGCAGTCCTTGCCTCCTGCCACTAGGAGCAGCGGGGAGGCTCGATCTTGAGAGACCTCTCTGGTTCTTGATTTCTTTGTGCTCCAGAACTGCAAGAATGGACTGAATGTGGAAAGTGGCTGGGGGTAGGGAGAGATCCACCCCATACATGAAACTGTGTGAACTAGAGGACAGCTTGCCATCAGTTTGTCTATTCTGAGAGAGGTCCTCCTTCTCCCCCCCATTACAAGTAGTAGCCAATGCCCCTCCAGGTTTCCGAGATGGCTTTGCCTCTGCACTACCCACCCAGGGCACTTCAGGGGTGCTAAGGAGGACTTCTTTCTGGCTCCCCAGTCAAGACCCTCACTTGGGTCTCACTTGTTCCTACTCAGAAGAATACCTGTCCATTCAACAGCGACTCCTCTGAGCTGCCGTGCTTGACAACCTTCATTGCTTCTTCAGCAAGCCAGTTACCTCTGTGCTTTTCATCCTCAGCAGCTTTATTACATATATGAACATATGAAGCTGCCTTATACTGAATCAGACCCTCGGTCCATCAAAGTCAGTATTGACTATTCAGACTGGCAGCGGCTCTCCAAGGTCTCAAGCTGAGGTTTTTCACGCCTATTTGCCTGGACCCTTTTTAGTTGGAGATGCTGGGGATTGAACCTGGGACCTTCTGCTTACCAAGCAGATGCTCTACCACTGAGCCACCGTCCCTCCCTCCTAAACCCTTCCCTCCTAAACCCCTCTCATTTTCACCTACTGACCAACTACAGCATGTTGTCTTGGAATTTTCTCAAGCTCTTCCACTCTATACAGAGGGGTTGGGTGGAGCTGGACCTTTGTGTGGGGAGCTGGCATCTGAACACACATGTCCTATATTGAACAAGGTATTTTGGGAGTCTGTAGTGAGTCCTAGGATGGTGCTGCCCCAATGAAGTATAAGCTTTTATCATTACAGAATTTGGGTAGTTGGGTAGTACTCATATAACACCCATCATGGTTGGGCTGGGTATTGGCTTGCCTTGGATCGCAAAGCACAAAAAGGTTGCTTCCTGTCCCTTTTTTCTATGTAGGCCAGCTCCTCCCCATTTCTTCCCCTTTTGGTTGTGGTTTGAGAGTTAGCAGTCCCTCCACACGCCATCCTGGAAGAGTTCTGAAAAACAATTGATGTGGCCGAGATGACTAAATGGTGAAGAGGAGAAGCTGAGATGCTAATCTTTTGTGCTCTCAAGATACAGATTTGAATTCTCATCTGGGTCAACTTATAGAATCGTAGAGTTGGAAGGGACCTCCAGGGTCATCCAGTCCAACCCCCTGCACAATGCAGGAAACTCACAAATACCTCCCCTTAAATTCATAGGATCTTCATTGCTGTCAGATGGCCATCTAGCCCCTGTTTAAAAAGGAAGGAGAGCCCACCACCTCCCGAGGAAGCCTGTTCCACTGAGGAATCGCTCTAATGGTCAGGAAGTTCTTCCTAATGTTGAGCCGGAAACTCTTTTGATTTAATTTCAACCCATTGGTTCTGGTCCTACCTTCTGGGGCCACAGAAAACAATTCCACACCATCCTTTATATGACAGCCCTTAAAGTACTTGAAGATGGTGATCCTATCACCTCTCTATTGCCTGCTCTCCAGGCTAAACATGCCCAGCTCCTTCAACCTTTCTTCATAGGACTTGGTCTCCAGACTCCTCGCCATTTTCATCGCCCTCCTCTGAACTTGTTCCAGCTTATCTATATCCTTCGTAAAATGTGGTGCCCAAAACTGAAGACAATACTCCAGGTGAGGTCTTTCCAGAGCAGAGTAAAGTGAGGGGGTCTAGCTCAGGAGTAGATCGCGTAGAATAAGGTCTTGGGTTTACCTCCTGTGATCCTGGAGATCGAGAAAGCATAATTCAATCTCATGTATCCTAACTCCCGAGAACACATTTTGGGTTGGATACAGCCTGCTTTTCTGCTTGGAGGAGGGGACCCCTATGCTTGGGGTGAGGGAACCTGCACAGACAAAAGCCATGTCAAACTGGCTGGATCCAACCCTTTGGCTATACCAGAGGCTATGTGTTGCCTGTGGGAAATATTGTAGGGTGTACCACACCGCTAAGTTCATAGGTTGCTGCAGATTTGCTAGAAGTCATGTATAGAAACCATGTAGTGTTCACTTCCAGAATTCCATCTGGCGATACAAGAGGAGTGTGTATCTCTAGAGGCACACATGAGAAACTTCTTTGAGATCACAAGGGATTTCCTTGAGATTACAAGGGATTGTGTGATAACAGTATATCAAACTTGGATGCTGGCCCATAGATAACCCTTCAGACCAGGCCAACCTAGCCCCTTAAAAGCGCAGTTGCTCTATTCTTGCTAGCAAGGAAAAAGCGAAAGATGTTTCCCAGTAGACTCGAACACATGAAGCTGCTTTATATGATTCTGACCCTTGGTTCTAACCATTGAAGACAATATCATCTACTTAGACTGGCAGTGGCTCTCCAAGGTCTCAGAAAGAGGTCTTTCATATCACCTAATGCCTGATCCTTTTATCTGGAGTTGCTGAGGATTGAACCTGAGACCTTCAGCATGCCAAGAAGATATTCTACCAGTGACCCATGTACCTTCAGAACAACTGATGTATTTAAATCCTTGCTGAAATAAACAGTATTATTGGGGGGGGGGTTTGTAAATAATGTTTCTATTTTGTTCTGTTCTACCCTTCTACATCCGTACAGTTCTGATTTTTGAACCAGAGATGGACAGATGCCTTGGGATATTCATTTTTGTTCACTTCTGCCGACACTTTCTTCCTTCAGGGGTGAGATGCATTGTGGGGCATGGGTTGTGTCTGAAGAAGATAAGGTTCCAGTTAAGTCAGTATGGATGTGTTGGTTAGAACTGGGAAGAATTATGTCAGAAAAGAGGGGAAAGGACAGGGCAGACCAAGTAAAACATCAACTTTTATTTATTTATTTATTTATTTATTTATTTATTTATTTATGCCATGTTATTTTTCCTTCTCAATGGGAACCAAAAGCAGCTTACAAACCCCGCCCTCCCAAGGTTCCATACCCAAATCCTGAGGAATTTTCCAAGCCAGAGTGAGCTATTAGAAGCCGTGCCCTACCTTTAGACATATGTGGATAATAGAAGTCAGGACATGATACCTCACCGGAGTCATTTTGTAGAAAAAGAAGTGCTGGATCTCATTAGCACAGCTCATTTGCATAACTCATTTGCATATGCCACACACCCCTGACATCACTGGAAGGTGGACTAAATTAGATCAGATCAGCATCGACCTTAAAATGCTTCTTGAATTATAATTGTCATCATAAAACTTTACTCCCATCATACTTTTTAAATTGCATTCTTCTATGCAGCCACAGTGGCTTGAGGAAGATTTCCATATGTCTGCTTTATATGTTTTGGTTATTTCCCCATTTTTTTTTGTGCGGGGAAATATTAGAAAGTTTGTAAAATCTTGAAATTCAGCAAAATGATCACAGGCGGTTTGAACAATGGCAGTTTGAACAATGGCAGTTTGAACATTTTTTTGGGGGGGGGGAGAAGAAGAGCACAATTTGAAGGTTCTGGAGCTCCATTCCTGTGAACTCCTGCCCAAAATGAGACCTTATGTGGATCGCAGAAGTAGAGCATGATACCTCAGATGCTGTCTTCTGTCTAGACCCTGCCTTTCCCCCCAGTGTCCAAGGAGTGGTCTGAATCAATATTAAAAGTACATCTGAACCGAGTTAAGGCACTGAAATTTTGGCCCTCAGTTATCATAGTTCTATATCTTTAACACATTTCCAATTAGTGCTTTTACAGTTCTGATGTAGAAGTTCATGTTACACTTCCTGGAAGATGGTCTGAATGAAAACAACTTGCTCAAAGTCAGATAGAAAACTCAAGTGGAGATTTGAACATAGCTCTCCCATGTTCCAAACCAAGCCCTCTGGTCACTACAGAATACAGACCAATGGAGTGAGTTTCTTTCAGATGTGGGGTGAACGCTGAGAGTAAGCAGTGACCAGAAAGCTTGATACTGAGATCTTGGGTGCACTAAATCCACAGAGATCTACAGAAGTCTCTCATGGTGACTTCAGGGGCTTCAAAGCATCCACAGGTTCTTCAGATGTTTCACCTGTTGGGTTGGTAGATATGGTTAAATGAGCTGGACTCCCATTCCCTGCATGGTCCATCTTGGTTTCCATATGGCGCTGAGGGTCCCGGAGGGTAGCATGTTTGGCACTGGACATTTCTGAAGCTGTTCCTTCAAAGAGCTTGGCCATGAAGCCCAAGCCAGCAGATCGGATGAGGGAGCCACCACTGAAGGCATAAAGGATAGGGTTTATACTACTGCTGAAGAAAGCTAGAGCGACCAGCACAGGCCTCGCTGCCTTTCCAATTTTCTCTACTTCGGCAGAGCCGCTCCACACAGCAATGACATCCAGAAGGTTGACCACATGGTAAGGGAGCCAAAAAACGGCAAAGGCTACCACGATGAGAGAGATGAGGCGGCCCGTGCGGCGTTTTTGGCGAAAGCGAGTGTCTCTTAGTCGTTGGCCGATGGTACAGTAGCTGCAAATGATGGTGATGAAAGGAACCAGGAATCCAGTGATGGTTTCAAAGAGATTGTGGAAAACCAGGTCTCTGGGCGTGGGGTGGTCAAAGTCACAACGAAGCTTTCCATTCTTTTCCTGTAACACCTTTCGGAAGAGGAGGACAGGGATAGCCAAGATAAAGCCGGACACCCAGATGGCCAAAACCACAAGCCGTATAGTCTTTTTGTTGCGGATCTTGTGAGAGAGGAAAGGCTTGGAGATGGCCAAGCAGCGATCCAAGCTCATGAGGGCAATCAGGAAGACACTGGCGTACATGCTGACCCCACAGATATAGTGGCAAGCACGACAGATGCCGTCACCCAATTCCCAGTCTTGGACGCTGAGCACCCGCAGGAAGATCGGAGCCGTGAGCAGCACTATCAAGTCGGCTATGGCCAAGTGGAGAATGAGGAGGCAGGTGACTGTCCGCTTCCGAACACGCCAGCCCGCGCTCCACACGACAAAGGCGTTGCCAGGGAAACCCACAAGGAAGGCGATCGAGAGCACGGCGATGCCTATTGGTGCTCCCTTCAGTGAGGACTGCCCTGTTACTGCAGAAGTGTTGTACGGAGTTGAATTGTCTCCCATCATTCTCTCAGATGTCAGGAAGCAGAAGAGGAACTGAGTGAAAAAGAGAGGAGAGGAATGTCAACACAACTCTGAGTCTTCTGCTCCCCCCCCCCCCCCCGGCCATGAAATCCTCAGACTTTGCAAACAGCAAAACGCCTTCTGAGTGCCACCAGTACATTTGCCAGGTTGTCACTGGCAACCAGTAGGAGCTTTATGAGCAGGGTCATGCAGGGTGTCATTGTTGCATGAGCCGTGACATCCATTCTGGGAGAAACCAGAAGTGGTCTCTTTGTCACTCTAGGAATTGCCAGAAACTCTATGGTAAAACCATACTGTTTGCAGCAATTCCTAGAGCTGCATGATATCTCTTCCAGTTTTCCGTGTCACCTCTCTGAGCAGCAGCAGGTTATTAGGGTTGCCACCAGGAGGCCTCCCACCGCACACACACAAAAACCCACAAGCACACGTTTACTTAATATTTCCCCCAAGAATTAATCTGATTTAACTTCTTTCTTTCTTTTTTGCAATGTCTTCATTTCCTGCAAACTGAGCAGGCTTCAAACCCCGATCCATACTTGAGCCATCCTTAAAAGCAACAGGCTTTTAAAAGCGATAGGATGCCCCCACCCCACCCCGCCACTCAAACCCATCATGCATTCTTTGAGCTAAAAGCAGAGAGGCCGAATATATGGTACTGAACATAATGGAGCAATTTCCTTGCCACTCTTGCAGGTGGTGGGGAAACTTGGTAGCTCTTTCCCTCTGCAGAGAGTGATGGGGAAACAGAGGAAGCGTGTGTGACCAAGGGGGCAGAGAGGCATTGCATAGATTGTGATCACATACCCAACAATCTCCAGGAGCAATGCTTTGCTCAGAAAGGAGATCAGACCTTTGTGACTGTTCCCCCATCCCCTTTCAATGCGAGCAAAAAATATTAAGTCCACCGTCCATGCTCCCTCTAAGCTGTGGAGTCTTGCGAGCAAAAATCACCTTAAAAAGCTACTGGCATTAAAGTGGTGAGCGACTGGGTAAACTAGTTTGCTCTGGGGCCATTTTTCCTGAGCTAAGAAAAAAGTGCATGAGCTGAAAGCTGAAAAAACCCCTGTGAGCTAGCTCACACTAACTCAGCTTAGAGGGAACACTGTCCACCACATATCTGTTCCTTATGTGGGAGACAGAGCAATCAAAAGTTACCTGGGGAGGGGGAAGTTCAGCATTTTCCCCTCCCTTTGCTCTGCTCCAATCAAATTTACAGCTCCAGGGGGTCACATTCTGGTCAAAGTGTCCCAAGATGTTCTCTCTGTTTCCTGTATTATTTCTCAGAAGGCTTTGCAGAGGGGCTGGAGCCCGAGTTTAGTACATTTCCTCCAAAGACTTCCAAGTAAGATAACCAGTTCTCCCTTTCCTGTTTGATCATCACAACAACCCTGTGAGGTAGGTTGAGCTAAGATGGTGTGGACAGGCTCAAAGTCACCTAGACTGCTTCGTGCCATTGTGTGAGTTTGCAGCAGGGCCTCTCAGCTTCTTGTCTAGCTCATTAGCCTCTGGACCATGTGACATTTACTGGACCAAGATGACGGAAACCTCCCTTTCCACACGCACTCAAGAAGCTGCCTTATACTGAAGCAGGCCCTTGGTCCATCCAGGTCAGTATAGTCTACTCTGGCTGTGTTCACACACACTAAATAATGCACTTTCCAACTGGATTTTGCCAGTTCGCACAGTAAAATCCAGTTGGAAAGAGCACTGGAAGTGGGTTGAAAGTGCATTATTTATTGTGTGTGAACACAGCCTCTGTTAACTTTGTACGATTTTAACCATTCTAAGTGCTGGCTTAGGCAGTGAATAAACTAGACTAGTCATAGAATCACAGAGTTGGAAGGCGCCTCCAGGGTCATCTAGTCCAACCCCCCGCACAATGCAGGAAATTCACAACTATTTCCCCCTAAATTCACAAGATCAGCATTGCTGTCAGATGGCCATCTAGCCTCTGTTTAAAAACCTCCAAGGAAGGAACCCACCACTTCCTGAAGAAACCTCTTCCACTAGGGAACCACTCTGTCGGGAAGTTCTTCCTAATGTTGAGCCAGAAACTCTTCTGATTTAATTTCAACTCATTGGTTCTGGTCCTACCTTCTGGGGCCACAGAAAACAATTCCACACCCTCCTCTATAGGACAGCCCTTCAAGTACTTGAAGATGGTGATCATATCATCTCTCCGCCACCTTCTCTCCAGGCTAAACATGCCCAACTCCTTCAGCCGTTCTTCATAGGACTTGGTCTCCAGACCCCTCACCATCTTCATCATCCTCCACTGGACATTCCAGCTTGTTTATATCCTTTTTAAAATGTGGTGCCCAAAACTGAACTCAATACTCCAGTCTACTCTGGACTGGCAGTGACTCTCAAAGAGTCTCGAGCATAGGTCTTTTATATCACCTACTCTTTGCCCCCTTTTAACTGGAGATGCCAGGGATTGAACCTGGTACCTTCTGCATGCAAAACAGAGGTTATTCCATTGAGCCACAGAAGATAAAGGGGACAAAGGCTGGCTCAAGCACCTGCTACTGCTAGATACATGCACCAGGACTAAGTCCCAGGTTCTCAAGAAGCCATGTGCGTTCCTCCTGAGTCTAGGGCTAACGTTCAGCTTCATAACTGAATGCTTCTACTCAGGTTCTGTCAAGGTGTTCAGAGAAAGGATTTTTGAATCATCTAGATTCTCTAGAATTAAGCTGCCATATGCTATGGCCATCTTAACACACCCTGTAGTTTTTTTAAAAAGGTGGGGCGTAATTAGATGTTTCTGTGCAACCCCTGAAAGCAGGGGAACCTCGTCTCTGCCCCAGCTCAGTCACCAGTGCTTAAAGCAGTGCTTAATCCATTATGATGGGCATTCCTATAGCAGGTCTTGATCGCTGGACTGAGAAAGGTTAAAGCAGCAGTACTGCAATACTGTGGTCTGAACTCTCTGCTCACGACCTGAGTTTGATTCTGGCAGAAGCTGGATTCAGGTAGCCCCAACTCAAGGTCAATTCAGCCTTCCATCCTTCTGAGGTCGGCCAAATGAGTTCCCAGCTTGCTGGGGGAAAAGTGTAGATGACCGGAGAAGGCAATGGCAAACCACCCTGTAAAAAGTCTGCCGTGAAAACGTTGTGAAAGCAACGTCACCCCAGAGTCGGAAACGACTGGTTGCTTACACAGAGGACCTTTCCTTTCCCTTTCCCTGATAGAAAACAAAATAGACTGTGGTTAGTCAGTGGCAAGTGACAGGCACTCCACACACAATAAGGGGCAGTCTTTTTTCTTGCAATATCTCCTAGACTTGAGTGCAAGCGATTTTTTTTTTTTAAATGGTTCTGGGCCCAGTTTGATCCTCCCTGTCTCTCATACAACTCTGTGAGCCGTCTTCTTTGGTATTTTAATCTGCTCCCATTAGCTGTTCCGACTCACCTTCTTTCCTTGGCTTACAAATCGCTTTGTCGGTGCCCGAGTTCTCCAGCCGTCAGTGCCTCCAGCTTTGTCTCATCTATTCCGGTCCTCTCGCTCTTCTGAGAAGCAATCTCGATGGAAGTGGTTTGTTGGTTTGTTTGTTGCTTTTTTTTTAGTGTCTTCCCCCAGACCTCCAAGAGGAAGTGCCTCAAAATTTCAGAAGACTTGACTAACTCGTGGTAAGAGAGGGAGGCCACAGCACTCCCACCTGCTAACAACGCTGCCTCCGGTTGCCAGACACTGCAGCTAGGGTTGCTAGGCCTCCCCCCGACCACCCACTAGCTGGGGGCCATGTGGTGGTAGGGTGGCCAGATCCGGGTTGGGAAATTCCTGGAGATTTGAAAATGGAAGATGAAGAAGAAGATGAAGAAGACATGGGATATATATATAAATTTTTGGCCACTGTGTGACACAGAGTGTTGGACTGGATGGGCCATTGGCCTGATCCAGCATGGCTTCTCTTATGTTCTTATGTGACACAGTGTTGGACTGGATGGGCCACTGGCCTGATCCAACATGGCTTCTCTTATGTTCTTATGTGACACAGAGTGTTGGACTGGATGGGCCACTGGCCTGATCCAACATGGCTTCTCTTATGTTCTTATGTGACACAGAGTGTTGGACTGGATGGGCCATTGGCCTGATCCAACATGGCTTCTCTTATGTTCTTATGGATTTATATTCTGCCCTCCACTCAAGAGTTTCAGAGTGGTTCACAATCTCCTTTATCTTCCTCCCCCACAACAAACACCCTATGAGGTGGATGAGGCTAAGAGAGCTCTTCCAGAAGCTGCCCTTTCAAGGACAAGAATGGAACGTGGGGAGGACAGGTACCTAGGGTTGCCAGTCCCCAGGTGGGTTGAGCAACAATGCAATTATGTGATTAAGCAAAGATGCTACCAATTCGAGAATATAAATCGGTTGTGTATTAATACTCCAGACTCATTTACAACCAAGATTTCAATCAACAATGCATACGCACAATTTTAAGGTGACTCAGGTTCAAATGTCCATAGGCATTTATACAGTCCAAACTCCAAACTTGAATGGCAGAAAGTGCTTGTAGTGCTCATATCTCCATTCTTTTTATGGGTAGAAAACTTGTCATGTCTCCTCCTACAGAGATGCCAGCCTTAATTATTCTCCATTTCAAAAGAGGTCTTTGTCAAGGAGGGGTCAAGAAGAAACTCAAAACTCCAACACTTCTTGTTTCTTCACCGCTACGAGCACTTTCTGCCTTTCAAGTCTGGAGTTAGGACTGTATAAATTTCTATGGACGTTTGAACCTGAGTCACCTTAAAACTGTACTTATGAATAGTTGATGGAAAACTTGGTTGGAAATTAGTCTAGAGTATTAATACACAAGAGATTTATACTTTTGAATAGCTGGCATTTTTGCTTAATAACGCTATCGCATTGTTGCTCAATCTCCTGTCTGTGATTCTCCTTTCTAGTTTTTTCGCCTCCAGGTGGGGCCTGGAGATCTCCTGCTTTTACAACTGGTCTCCAGCTAGCAGAAATCAGCTTCCCTGGGGAAAATGGCTGCTTGGAAGGGTGGACTCTAGGGCATTGTCCCGTGCTGAGGCCCCTCCCCTCCCCCAACCCTGCCATCTCCCAGATCCACCCCCTAAGTCTCGAGGTATTTTCCAACACAGACCTGACAACCCTACAGAGACCTCTGTGGGGTAGAATGCCACAGAGTCCACCCTCCAAAGCAGCCATTTTCTCCAGGGGAATTGATCTCTGCAGTCTGAAGATGAGCCGTTTGGAGTAGTGGTTAAGTGTGCAGACTCTTATCTGGGAGAACAGAGTTTGATTCCCCACTCCTCCACTTGCACCTGCTAGAATGGCCTTGGGTTAGCAAGCTTGAGTCTATGCAGGGCTTTTTTTGTAGAAAAAGCTGAGCAGGAACTCATTTGCATGTTAAACCACACCCCATGATGGCACCATTGTATCACACAGGACTTTTTGTAGAAGAAGCCCAGCAGGGACTCATTTGCATATTAGGCCACACACCCCGACATCTCCATTGTTTTGCACATGGCTTTTTGGTAGAAAAAGCCCAGCAGGGACTCATTTGCATATTAGGCCACACCCCCGACATCACCATTGTCTTGTGCATGGCTTTTTTGCAGAAAAAGCCCAGCAGGAACTCATTTGCATATTAGGCCACACCCCAACACCACCATTGTTTTGCACACTACTTTTTTTAGAAAAAGCCCAGCAAGAACTCATTTGCATATTAGGTCGCACCCCGCGATGGCGCCATTGTTTTGCATATGGCTTTTTTGTAGAAAAAGCCCAGCAGAAACTCATTTGCATATTGGGCCACACCACCAACATCACCATTGTTTTCGCACAACTTTTTTGTAGAAAAAAAAGCCCACCAGGAACTCATTTGCATATTAGGCCACACCCCCAGCATCACCATTGTTTTGCACACGGCTTTTTTATAGAAAAAGCCCAGCAGGAACTTATTTGCATATTAGGCCACAGCCCCTGGCACCAAGCCATCCGCAACTGTGCTGCTGTGTGTTCCTGCCCAACTAAAGCCCTGAGTCTATCTAAGAGGACATTTGGCTTTTCAAGATCTATTATATTTGATTTATACACTCTTGCCATCAGACTGGAATCGGAAATAAACTGAACCTCTTGGGGGAAACAATACCTTGAAATGGCCCCAGATTATGCTTCTCCCTGCTCCGCGTTCCCGGTCTAAAATGGTGCCTCAGAGTTAGGGTTGCCAATCCCCAGGTGGGGGCAGGGGATCTCCCGGTTTGGAGGTCCTCCCCCCGCTTCAGGACTGTCAGAAAGCAGGGGGAGGGGAGGGAAATGTCTGCTGGGAACTCTATTATTCCCTATGGAGATTTATTCCCATAGAAAATCATGGAGAATTGATCCCTGGGTACCTGGGCCTCTGGGTGGGCTGTTTTTTGGGGTAGAGGCACCAAATTTTCAGTATAGCATCTAGTGCCTCTCCCCAAAATACCCTCCAAGTTTCAAAACAATTGGACCAGGGGGTCCATTCTATGAGCCCTAAAAGAAGGTGCCCCTATCCTTCATGATTCCCTATGGAAGGAAGAAATTGAAAAGGTGTGCTGTCCCTTTAAATGTGATGGCCAGAACTCCCTTTGGAGTTCAATTATGCTTGTCACAGCCTTGATCTTGGCTCCACCCCTAATGTCTCCTGGCTCCACCCCCAAAGTCCCCAGCTATTTCTTGAATTGGACTTGGCAACCCTACTCGGAGTGCTTATTTCCCATGCTGAAGGACACATACGGTGGCTCAGTGGTAGAGCATCTGCTTGGGAAGCAGAAGGTCCCAGGTTCAATCCCTGGCATCTCCAAAAAAGGGTCCAGGCAAATAGGTGTGAAAAACCTCAGCTTGAGACCCCGGAGAGCCGCTGCCAGTCTGAGAAGACAATACTGACTTTGATGGACCAAAGGTCTGATTCAGTATAAGGCAGCTTCATATGTTCATATGTTCAAATCTGTCTGTTGCTGGGATGTATTCTTTGACAGAGCAAAAAAAAAAAAAAAGTCAGGATGCTCAAACACTTGCTGGTTCGGCTCACGTTCTGCTTGCTGGTTGCAATCAGGGGACCAGTTTTTCCTCACCAGTTTGGCGTAGCGGTGAAGTGTGCGGACTCTTAGCTGGGAGAACCGGGTTTGACTCCCCACTCCTCCACTTGCACCTGCTGGCATGGCCTTGGGTCAGCCACAGCTCTGGCAGAGGTTGTCCTTGAAAGGGCAGCTGCTGTGAGAAGCCTCTCAGCCCCACCCACCTCACAGGGTGCCTGTTGTGGGGGGAGAAGACATAGGAGATTGTAAGCCGCTCTGAGTCTCTGATTCAGGGAGAAGGGCGGGGTATAAATCTGCAATTCTTCTTCTCAAGCTGCTCTGCTGTTGGCCAGCAGCTGGAGTCTGTTTGAAGACCCTCCCCTCCCCTCCCCAAACCCCAGTTTCCTTAGGCTCCAACCCTCAAATCTCCAGGTATTTCCCAACCCAGCGGTGGCAACTTTATGGCAGCTCAGGGGTCCGCTTGGGGTTTTTAAAAAGGATACAGGGAAGAGGAGTTGGCCTGTCTTCCCTCCACATTGTGAACCTGATCCAAAGTCTGTGGCCAATTTCCTACTAGCCTTAAGCCGATCTCACGCTCCTTTCCTCTGTGAGGGTTCCGTCAGATTTCACACTATCTGCCCCAGGGCTGCAACTCACTTCGCCTTTTTGGATCGGCAAACAGAATCTGGTTTTTTAGAGGTTTCTGTCGGCCATGTGAAAAAGGTGAAGCTAGTTGCAGCCCCGGGGCAGATAGTGTGAAATTCAACAGAACCCCCACGGAGAAGAGGAGCATAAGAGCAGCGCAAGGCTAGTGCACCACTACAGTCTCCACCACTACCATCCATCAGTCAAACAAACTGGCTGAGGAATTCCTTCACGTATCTCCTAGTGTCTCATCTAGCTACTCTTAAAGGGTCAAAGATTTCAGAACATGTTTTGTAATTTCCCCAGAAATCTTTATCGTACTGGATATTCAGCCAACAAAGAAAATGTGGTGGGAGGGAGGATGTGGATGGAAGGAATGATGTAAAAAAAAACCCCAACAATAACAGCTTGTAATTTGTAGGAACTTGAAATGAAGGGAGTGTTATACAGATGGAATCTGGAGTGATTTTGCCTGGAGTAAATCAGGTCTTAGGCAACTGCAATAGGCGCTAGAACAAAGAAGCCCTTGGTAGTTCTGGCAGCAGTGGTGCAGTGGCTCTGTTTTGCCAGTAGATGGCTCCATGTTCAGTCCTAGGGTTGCCAACACTGGTTTGGGGAATTCCTGGAGATTTGGTATGGGGGGGGGTACCACTTGTGGAATAGGGTTGCTAACTAGGTAGGGCCTAGAGCTATCTCGGAATTGCAGCTTGAACACATGAAGCTGCCTTATACTGAATAAGACCATTGGTCCATCAAAGTCAGTATTGCCTACTCAGATTGGCAACAGCTCTCCAGGGTCTCAGGCAGAGGTGATTCACGGCACCTGTTACACGACCCATTAACTGGAGATGCCAGGGATTGAACCTGGGACCTTCTTTATGCAAAGCAGTTGCTCTGTCACTGAGCCACAGTCTCTCTAAACATTAGAGACCAGTTCCCCTGGAGAAATTGGCTCGTTCGGAAGATGGACACTGCGGCATTAAACCCTGCTGACCTTCCTCCCCTCCCCAAATCCTGCCCTCTCTGGGGTCCACATCCATATCTCCAGGAATTTTCCAACCTGGAATTGGCAACTCTATGAGAAAGGGGAGATTGTAGAAGGACTCAGGAGAGGTGGAATGTCATACAGTTCAATCTCCAAACCAGCCATTCTCCAGGGGAATGATCTCTGCAGTCTGGAGATTGTAATTCTAGGAGATCTTCAGGTTCTGCCTTAGAGTTAGCAACCTTATATTCAGCATCACAAGGCTCAATGAGCAGGTGATGTCAAAGATCTCCACCTCAGACCCTGGAGAGCTACTGCTGGTCATAATACTCAAGATTGACTTTGACAGGCCAAAAGTGTGAGCCAGCGCAAGACAGCTTCCTATGTTCTTTTGTTTGATATAAAACCCAGCAATCATTAGGATCTGAATTAGCTGCTTTCTTCTTTGTCTGCCTTTGCTTCTTTGATCCAGAAATCTTTGCAGTGAATAGGATGACCTGAATCTCTTATCCCTGCTGTTTTGACCTCCAGTTTGGTGTAGTGGTTAAGTGCACGGACTCTTATCTGGGAGAACCAGGTTTGATTCCCCACTTCTCCACTTGCAGCTGCTGGAATGGCCTTGGGTCAGCCATAGCTCTCATAGGAGTTGTCCTTGAAAGGGCAGCTGCTGTGAGAGCTCTCTCAGCCCCACCCACCTCACAGGGTGTCTGTTGTGGGGGAAGGAGATAAAGGAGATTGTAAGCCGCTCTGAGACTTTGATTCAAAGAGAAGGGCGGGGTATAGGGTTGCCAAGTCCAATTCAAGAAATATCTGGGGACTTTGGGGGTGGAGCCAGAAGACTTTGGGGGTGGAGCCAGGAGACATTAGGGGAGGAGCCAGGAGCAAGGGTGTGACAAGCATAAATGAACTCCAAGGGAGTTGTGGCCATCACATTTAATGGGATGGCACACCTTTTCAATTCCTTCCTTTCATAGGAAATAATGAAGGATAGGGGCACCTTCTTTTGGGGCTCATAGAATTGTACCCCCTGATCCAAACTTTTGGAAACTTGGGGGGGTATTTTGGGGAGAAGCACTAGATGCTATACTGAAAATTTGGTGCCTCTACCCCAAAAAACAGCCCCCCCCCCGAGCCCCAGATACCCGCGGATCAATTCTCCATGATTTTCTATGGGAATAAATCTCCATAGGGAATAGTAGAGTTCCCAGAAGACATTTCCCTCCCCTCCCCCTGCTTTCTGATGACCCTGAAGAGCGGGGAGGGTCTCCAAACCGAGGGATCCCCTGCCCCCCCCCCCTGGGGATTGGCAACCCTAGCGGGGTATAAATCTGTGGTCTTCTTCAAAATGTTTATTCTCCCTGTCAAGGTGCAGCCAACTCATGGTGACCCAAGGATTTCCAAAGCAGTAGATGAACAGAGGTGGTTTTGCATTGCCTGTCTTTATGAAGCAATCCTGTACTTCCTCGGATGTCTCCCATCCAAATACTAACCAGGACTTACCTGCTTAGCTTCTGAGATCTGAGGAGATAGGCTAACCTTGGCTATTCAGGTTAGGTCATATTGACATATTTACAAAGGACAGATGCTTTGTGATCTTGGGGCAGCCATTCTGCCTCCCCTACCAGCAGAGGATGAAGGATAAGGTTAGAATAACAAAAGCATAGAGGGACGGTGGCTCAGTGGTAGAGCATCTGCTTGGGAAGCAGAAGGCCCCAGGTTCAATCCCCGGCATCTCCAACTAGAAAAGGGTTCAGGCAAGTAGGCGTGAAAAACCTCCGCTTGAGACCCCGGAGAGCCGCTGCCAGTCTGAGAAGACAATACTGACTTTGATGGACCGAGGGTCTGATTCAGTATAAGGCAGCTTCATATGTTCATAGAGTTGGAAGGGACCTCTGGGGTCATCTAATCCGACCTCCTGCACAATGCTGGAAATTCACAAATACCTCCCCCCGCCGTGGAGCCCTGCTGCATGCCCAGAAGATGGGAAAAAACAACAACATCCCTCCATGATCTCTGGCCAAACTGGCCTGGAGAAAAACTGTTTCCTAACCCCAAAGTGGTGAATAGCATTTCTTTAGGGGTGTAAGAAGGCACCACAAGAACTAAACATTGATGCAGCCCTCCCATGAACTGCCTAAATTCACAGAATCAGCATTGCCAATCCCAGTTGGGGAAACTTCTGGAGACTGAGGGTGAAGGCTGGGGAGGACAGGGATCTTTGCGGGGAAGAAAGCTAGAGTCTGCCCTCCAAATGATCCATTTTCTCCAAGGGAACCGATTTCAGTCACCTGGAGATCAGTTGTAATTCTAGGGGATACCCAGGTCTCACCTAGAAGCCGGCATCCCTAGTCACTCAAAACATCTCACCCATGGTTGTATAGAACTGCCACCCTTCCCCCCAACCGAACTCCTTTGCCTTTATTGGCTACATGTTAGGGAGACATTCCCAAGGGTGTGGCAGCTTTTCCTAGTGTGGAAATGCAGTCTCCAAAGCTGACATTTCTGCCTACGCATCAGCCATTTATAAGGTGTGAACACAGCTCCCTTTAGCGTGTCTTGGGCCCGTAGGCAATGAAGATTAGGAAGCGGTGAACCTCTCATGAATCAGCCTTGAAATCCCTCAGCTTTTTCGAGAGAACCTCTCCACTCCTGGGGTTGGAGACAGCGTCCCCCTGGTGCTGGGCGGGGGCCCAAACGTGACTCAGAGTCGATTCACTTCCTGTTGTGGCACCAAGAACATTCAGTAAGAGTGTGCAGAAAAGTCCCTGCCTTGTACCGGGATGTTCCATTGTGTCAAGGAAGTCTTCCCAGTTGCCTGAGAGAGTTTCCTGTCCTGTAAGAACCCAAGAGGTATATTGGCTCATCCACTTCATTGGTAGAACTGTGCTTCAGTTAGGCTCTTTCGAGGGGTATTTTTTTTTTTTTGTGAGAGCAGTGCAGACCTACACAGGCCCGACTTGAAAAATCAAGCTGGGACTTCCACTCATTGCTGAAAATACAACAGCAGATTCAATATGTGGCAACTGAGGACTGTAATTGAAGGAGCCCCTAATCACCCAATAACAGAGCTATCCATGAGAGATCCCCTGTGCTAAAGCTGTGAGCTCCTGGCATTAAAATTGTGAGCATAATTATTGTGCTCTGGGGCCATTTTTCCTGAGCTAAGACAAAAATGTGTGAGCTAGAGGCTAAAAATCTGTGAGCTAGCTCATGCTAACTCAGCTTAGAGGGGACACTGGCAATGTACCCTGTGTGATGATGTCATCCAGAAGTGGTGTCATCACTTCAGGGACACTCTAGGATTCATGGCAAAACTCTATGGTGCCATTGAGTTTTTACCGTGAATCCTAGAGTGTTGCATTTTACAACCCTAAATCCTATGCTGAGTTACTCCAATCTAAGCCCATTGAAATCTATAGACTGGAGTAACTATGCATAGGACTGCAGCGTAGTGTAATTGGCATTAAAATGGGTTTAGGCAAATTCATTGAGGAGAGGACCATCAGTGGCTATTAGCCACAATGACCAGAGAGCACTTCCATGTTCAGAGGTAGTATATCTTTGAATGCCAGTTGTTAGAGGATGAGGGGGTGGGAGTCTTCAGTTTCTATTAGGGTCACCAGCTCTGGGTTCAGAAATAACAGGAAATTAGGGGGTGGAGCCTGGGAAAGTGGGGTTTTAGGAAGAGAGGTATAACGAGAGGTAGTCCACCTAGGGTTGCCAAGAAGAAAAAGAAGATATTGGATTTATATCCCACCCTCCACTCCGAATCTCAGAGCAGCTCACCATCTCCTTTATCTTCCTCCCCCATAACAGACATCCTGTGAGGGGGTGGGACTGAGAGGGCTCTCACAGCAGCTGCCCTTTCAAGGACAACCTCTGGCGGAGTTATGGCTGACCCAAGGCCATTCCAGCAGGTGTAAGTGGAGGAGTGGGGAATCAAACCCGGTTCGCGCGGCTAAGAGTCCGCACACTTAACCACTACACCAAACTGGCTCTCCAATTCAATAAATATCTGGGGACTTTGGAGGTGGAGCCAGGAGACTTTGGGAGTGGAGCCAGGAGCAAGGGTGTGACAAGCATAATTGAACTCCAAAGGGAGTTCTGGCCATTCACATTTAAAGGGACCACACACTTTTAAATGCCGTCCCTCCATTGGAAATAATGGATAGGGGCACCTCCTTTTGGGACACATAGAATTGGACCCCCTGGTCCAACCTTTTTGAAACTTGGAGAATGTTTTGACAAGAGGCACTGGATGCTATGTTGCAAATTTGGTGTCTCTACCTCAGAAAACAGCCCCCCCCCCCAGAGCCCCAGATACCTACAGATCAATTCTCCATTATACCCTATGGGAATCATTCTCCATAGGGAGTACTTGAGTGCCCAGCAGATATTTCTCTCCCTCCCCCCCCCCTTTTTCATGACCCTGAAGTGGGAAGAGGGCCTCCAAACCAGGGGAATCCCCTGACTCCACCTGGGGATGGGCAACCTTAAATCCACCTTCTAAAGCAGCAATTTTCTCTAGAGGTGGCATAAATGTTTTAAATGAACAAAGAAATAATAAGCCATTGTAGTCTGGAGATGAGTTGTAATCTCAGAAGATCTCCAGCCCCTGCCTGGAGGTTGGCAACCCAGTGTGTAGTTCTTATAGAAGCATCTGGCCGGCCTCTGAGGGGAACGGGATGCTGGATCAGATGGATTCAAAGTCCCAACCAGGCTTCTCTCAGATTCTTATGACAGGCTGTGGGCTCCACTCCACCCAGATTTTTAATTTTGGTTAATAGCTGCCCTAGACTGGGTGAGGCGTGGAACTGACTCGGTATAAGGCTCTTTATATCTGAAGGCACACGAGACAGTCTTCCATAAAATGCGTCCATGAATCATCTTTCTTCAGCCTTTTGGCCCCACTGCCCTTCCTGAAATCTACTTTCTTTGTTTCCTTCTCCTTTGCAGTACAGTACCTAAGAGAATGAATGAGGATTTGAGAGGCCTTAAGCCAGTTTCTGTCTCTCTAGACCTCAGTTTTCCCCATCTGCAAAGTGGGGGAGGGAGGGGGAATAATATTGGCCTACATTACTTGGCTAATAACATTGATAAAATGCTTTGAATTCTGAAAGGGGTATATCAGTTCTAAATGTGATTGTTCTGCAACAATTAGAGCCAATTTGGTGTAATGGTTAAGTGTGCAGACTCTTACCTGGGAGAACTAGGTTTGATTCCCCATGCCTCCACATTCAGCTGGTGGAATGGCCTTGGGTCAGCCATAGCTCTCCCCAGGGCTTTTTTTGAGCAGGAATGCATAGGAACGCAGTACCGGCTGGCTTGGTGTCAGGGGTGTGTGGCCTCATATGCAAATGAGTTCCTGCCGGGCCTTTTCTTTTCTTCTGTGTGAAACAATGGTGATGTCAGGCGGCATGGTCTAATATGTAAATGAGTTCCTGCTGGGCTTTTCCTACCAAAAAAGCCCTGGTTCTCACAAGAGTTGCCCTTGAAAGGGCAGCTTCTGGGGGAGAGCTCTTTCAGCCTCACCTCACAGGCTGGGGGAAGAAGATAAAGGAGATTGTAAGCCTCTCTCTCTGATTCATGGAGAAGGGCAGGGTATAAATCTATTGCCGTCTTCTTCTTCTTGATTTAGGACTGGAAGGTTTTCCCCATAAACCCCACGCTCCCAAAGCTGTATGCATTAAAAATGGGCATATTTGGTATAAAATAGTTGGTTTACTGTACACAACTCAACACAAACAACTCAACACAAACAACTCAACACAAACAACTCAACACAAACAATCACAGACTATTCATGGACCTCTGGGTCCTTCATACACCATTGCAGTTCAGCAGACAGAAGGAGATTATACAAGTTTTCCATCCAGAAATGGAGACCTCGTTGAGACCGCACTGCTGGCAGATAACCAAGAAATCTCACGCAAGCTCTAGTTGAGTGGCTCTGCTGAGCGTTCATCCTAAGGGCGTATCTGTGGTCTGTTTTAGCTTATCATTGAAAAAAAGGTTAGAAATATTCCAGAACCATCCCATGAAGCATGGAATGATCTCAACTGGGAAACTTTCAACTAGTCACGTAGCCAAAAAATAAACAGTTCAACCTTTACAAAGGAGAGAACACAACATCCCCCCCCCCAATTTTCTAGTGCTCACTTTGACCATTTCAGAGCAGCTGATGGCCAGTAAACTGAGGACTGAGATATAACAAATGTGGACATTCTTGATACAATGCACGTGGAACTCACTGTTACAGGATGTAGCAATGGACACTAACATAGATGGCTTCAAAAGGCTCATGCTGAAGAAGTCTATCAGTTATATTGAGTAGAACCAGGCCTCAGATTCAGCAGGAGCTCACAGGAGCACAGCTCCTGAACCTTTCTGAGGGTTCCCCCTCTTCCTCCCCACCTACCTTGCCCATTGGATAGTAGGTGCAGCTGCATAGCAATCCCTGGATTCGGAGAGCAGGCAGCCAGCCAGCTGCAAGGGCTTTGCCACGCCCCCAGCAGCCCTCATTAACCCCTGGAGAAGCCCATGCCACCCTTTCTTCACTTCTTATGTGATTCTGGACAGCGGGTGGCTTGCTGGCCTTTCGACTGGGGTGGTGGTGGTCAAGGAGAGCCCCAGGTGAGTGAAGCCTGCTAGGGATGGTTGGATCTCTAGCCATCCCAAGCAGGCCTCACTCACCCAGGGCTCTCCTTTCTTGCATTGGGTTGCTTTTGGCTGGGGGGGGGGGCAGTGGCATATGCTAATGAGTTACGCTAATGAGCTCCAACATCCAGATCTGGGGAGACTTGGACTTCTGTATCCTACTTTAAGGTCTTCTGGGAGCCTCTGGATGGCCACTACATTTCTGGAGATCCAGAGGCACCTTTGGTCTGATCCAGGAAAGCTTTCCTTTGTGTCTTCTCTTTTCTTCCATACTGTTCTGTGTCATGGCTCCCTGACTAGGCCTGTGTGTGTGTGATAGGGTTGCCAGACAAGGGCTAGCTACCCTCAAGACCTTGGGGGGGGGGGCAGAGTCACACAGCCTTGGGTGGCCAATCACTAGAAATGACATCACAGCATCCCTGAGACTCTCTAGTCTTTCTTGTAAGCTCCAGGAGGATTGGCTAAGTCAGGGGTGTGTGGCCTAATATGCAAAGGAGCTCCTGCCAAAATTCCAGTGATGCAATGTGCTTGGGGTGTGTGTGTGTGGCACCACTGCAGACAACTTCAACTGTGATTTTGTTCATTTTCATTTCAAGGTCTGCAAAAGCCTTACATTCACAAATAGCTCGGCATAACTGTTAGTGAAACCCTGAAATGAAAGATAAAAGTGATTACTCTCCACATAAACACACAGGTCCTGCCTAGCATTTCAATTGCGCATTTGTTCAATGTGTGTCAAGAGGGCTGGGTATGAGTACATTGGTCCTGTCCTCCACTTCCACATGACCACTAGTTACAGAGCACGCATCTGCAAATGGAACAAATATATATGCATTATCCTGCAGGGCTTTTTTTTTGTAGCAGGAACTTCTTTGCATATTAGGCTACACCCCCATGATGTAGAAAATCCTTCAAGAACTTATAGTAGGCCCTGTAGGAGGAGCCCTGTAAGCTCTTGGAGGATTGGCTACATCAGGGGGTGTGTGGCCTAATATGCAAAGGAGCTCCTGCTACAAAAAAAGCCTGTTATTGACAATGATCTAAAATGCCCCCCAGGAGGTTGTTATTTGGGGAAAACATACATGTATTGGACTCAGACAAGCGAAGGGGAACTGAAAGTTGTGGCAAACAGAGACACAACATGGTCTGCGTAAAATTTAGCTCTGAAGTGGAAGATTCTTCAAGTTCAGGTTTCAGTTCAGCATCAAGACCGTTACAGGATCTGTACCTTGTTGACTATTTACAATCGTTGGATGAGTGATTACAGTAGCAAACTGTCCAATACGTCCATCTCCTGCACATAACTCAGCAATGCAAAGTGTGGGGGGACAGAGTTGGATCAGGAGAAATTTGTAAGCATACCGTCCAACTTGCCAACTCTGGGATGGGCAATTCCTGGAGGCTTGGGGATGGAGTCTGAGAAGGGCGGGGTTTGGGGAGGAAAGGGTTCTCAGTTGGGTATAATGTCATAGAGCCCACCCTTCAGAGCAACCATTTTCTCCAGGGGAACTGATCATGTGGAAATCAGTTGTAATACCAGGATATCGCCAGGCCCCACCTGGAGATTGGCAACTATAGCACATCATAACAATAATACAAATTTGAGTTTCCTTCCTTCCTTCCTTCCTTCCTTCCTTCCTTCCTTCCTTCCTTCCTTCCTTCCTTCCTTCCTTCCTTCCTTCCTTCCTTCCTTCCTTCCTTCCTTCCTTCCTTCCTTCCTTCCTTCCTTCCTTCCTTCCTTCCTTCCTTCCTTTGTGTTAATTAAAATGACAGCAGATACGATTGCTTTCACTGAGCCTAATAGCCATAGACCAATATTCTAATATATGTATTTGAGTAAAAATTAATGGTCCTTCCTTCCTTCCAAATTTTATTCATGTCACTCACATACCACTCACTTATTGTGGAGGGAGGAAACCTTATGTTCTCAATGGGACTTTATCTCCCCCCCCCCCCACCCCATTTCATTATTTTCCCCTTTCAAATCCTGAAATCCAAAGGCTGGCCATGAAACATAGGGTTTTGTACTACACCTGGGCAATGCTCTCTCTAAGCTGCGGAGTCTTGTGAGCAAAAATTCTACTCCATGAGCTATTGGCATTAAAGTCGGGAGCTACTGCATAACTTAGTTTGCTCTGGGGCCATCTTTTCTGAGCTCAGACAAAAGTGCTGAGCTGGAGGCTGAAAAAATTGTGAGCTAGCGCACACTAATTCAGCTTAGAGGGAACACTGTAACTCAGGTGCTCTGTCTTTCAGCTTAAATCTTGCTGGGCTGGTTGCGAGGGAACCCTATATTATTCATAAAAGCAAATAAACCCTTTCTGCTGGTAGGGTTGCCAAGTCCAATTCAAGAAATATCTGGGGACTTTGAGGGTGGAGCTAGGAGACATTAGAGGTGGAGCCAAGATCAAGGCTGTGACAAGCATAATGGAACTCCAAAGGGAGTTCTGGCCATCACATTTAAAGGGATGGCACACCTTTTCAATTCCTTCCTTCCGTAGGAAATAATGAAGGATAGGGGCACCTTCTTTTGGGGCTCATAGAATTGGCCCCCCTGGTCCAATCTTTTTGAAGCTTGGGGGGTATTTTGGGGAGAGGCACTAGATGCTGTACTGAAAATTTGGTGCCTCTACCCCAAAAAACAGCACCCCCCCGAGCCCCGGATACCCGCAGATCAATTCTCCATTATTTTCTATGGGAATAAATCTCCATAGGGAACAACAGAGTTCCCAGCAGACATTTCCCTCCCCTCCCCCCCCCCTGCTTTCTGACGACCCTGAAGCGGGGGGAGGGTCTCCAAACTGGGGGATCCCCTGCCCCCACCTGGGGATTGGCAACCTTTTCTGCTGGGGAGTGGCCAACTTCCAGGTGGGGCCTGGCGCTCTCCCAGAATTACAATGGATCTCCAGAATAATAGGTCAACTCTTGTTTTTGGCATTATTGGCCTCTGAGATCTCTCTCTTCCCCAGGCTCTGCCCTCCAAATCTCCAGGAATTTCCTAACCTGGAATTGGCAACCCAAGGGCAGGGGCAGGCCATTGAGAAAGTAATCACGGATGAAATTACAGCCCCTATTTCCTTTGGGCAAGATGAGTTCTGTAAGGGTTCCAGAAGCTTATGGAAAGATTAATTCACATAAGAGTATGATAAACACACCATTAAAATGTCAGGCAACAGGACATCTAGTGTTTTCGTTATTATTATGGAATGTCATTTTTTTTTTCTTTCCTTGTTTATGAATATATTCCAACAGCCCCTTTTCACGCTCTTGCTTCATTATCCATCACAACTTTCTGATCCTTCCCCCCAAGGAGTTCTGGGCTACAGAAATTGTTTGTCTCTCCTCCATTTCATTCTCACAACCAGGGCTTTTTTTTTTTGTAGCAGGAACTCCTTTGCATATTAGGCCACACACCCCTGATGTAGCCAATCCTCCTGGAGCTTCCAGTAGGCCCTGTAAGGAGAGCCCTGTAAGCTCTTGGAGGATTGGCTACTTCAGGGGTGTGTGGCCTAATATGCAAAGGAGTTCCTGCTACAAAAAAAGCCCTGCTCACAGCAGGGTAGGTAGAATGCTGTTGGATCAAGGTTACCCAGTGAGCCTTGCGACTGAAGTAGGAGCTTGAACTGAGTCTCCCCCAGGCTTAGGCTGGCACTGTCATCATTATAAATATTTTTATTATAGCACTTTGTATGCTTTCTTTTTTAAAAAAAAAAAAGCAACTCAGCTTTGTAGTGTAGACACGGCCACTACGCTTCTCCCGAAGCCGAGAGTTTCATGTGAAGGTGAGGAAGGAGGCCTCACACAAGGAATCCTGTGGCAAAATTACAGTGATGCAGTTTAAAAGGGACTGTATCTGGCACAAAATGGCTGACCCATCATGGCAACTCCTTGCCTGCCCTGTGTGGCTTGTCGTAGCCGCTAAGCGGCTGTTGTTCCATGACCACGGCAGCACCAGGCACGACTACCACAGAGTCTTTGGCCAAGTTTTTCTGCGAGGGAGTCCTTTTCCCAAGACCCTCAGATGCTCCCTCAAAGAATTGGGCAATAAAGTTGGCCCCTGAGGTCTTAATGAGGTTCCCGGCGGCAAAGACGTAAAGCACAGGGTTGATGCTACTGCTTAGAAAGGCCAAGGCAGTGGCTCCCGCCCTCCCACTCTTCCATGCCTGGTTCAGACGTTCGGCAGCCTTTCCTGATGCCACATTCGATGTCACCTGGATCATGTTAACAATGTGATAGGGCATCCAGAGGACAACGAAACAGACCACAATGGCAACGATGAGCTTCTCAGTTCGAGCCCCTTGTCTTTTCCTCACTCCTCTGAGGCGTATTAAAATGGCAGAATAACTCCCAACGATGACGGTGAAGGGGATCACAAAGGCCACTACCGTTTCTAAGGTGAAATGGAAGATAGCCAGGCTCGGCCTGGAATGACAGGGTTCACAGATATGATGACCCAGAAAGGGATCCTTCAACACTTGGCGGAAAAGGAAAGCCGGGATGGATAACAAAATGGCTGACAGCCAAATCCCTGTCAGGATCTTGATGACCAAGTGCTTTTTGCGGATGGCTTGAGAGAAGTAGGGCTGGTTAACAGCGAGGCACCGGTCCACACTCATGAGGGTAATGATGAAGATGCTGGCAAACATGTTGACGCAACAAAGGTAGTATACGCCTTTACAAATGGCCGCACCAAATAACCAGTTCTTGAAGGTTAGGAAGACGATGAAGAAGGGTGTGAGGAGCAACACCACTCCATCGGCCATTGCCAAATTAAGCACCAGTATGCAGGTGACCGAGCGGTGGCTTGGCTTCATCTTCCACAGAATGCTCCAAATGACAAAGAAGTTCCCAGGGAGACCTATCAGGGCAGCCAAGAGTAGAAAGACAATCCCTGCCACGCTGGATGTCGGAGAACTCAGAAGGGTGCTGTTTCCAGAGGTTTGGTTGCAAGGGTTCATGATGGCTGTGGATGAAAGGGACGAGGATGCCCTGTTAGGAAAGAGAAAGGCAAGAAGAAGATTTAGACACAAGATGGTGGAATCTGCTTTCCATCTCCCAATTCTAGAAAGGAAATAAATTAGAATCATTTTTGCCCTCATGAAGGCATTTGCTCCCGTTTGTTCTATGTTAGCCTTCTTCTCATAGTTCTGTATCACCATTCATCTAAGCACTCAGGGTTGGTATGTGACATTCCTCCATCCTTCCATTTAATTCTAACAACATCCCTGTGAAGTAGTTGAGGGTCTTTCCTGGTATATTGCCTATGGGCCTACCCTGTACATGCCTAAGTCCCTATCAAACACATGTGAGCTGGGAATTTCGAGATTTAGATTGTCAGGCATGGGGTGGGGGAGTGGGCAACTTGAATGCAGACTGTGGTGTGCAGGGGGAAGGGGCTTCTGGCTTCCCCCCTGCACCACTTTTACAGGCCTTGGCCAGGCTTTGTACCTCGTTCCTCACCCCATGTGCACATTAGGGTTGCCAATCTCCAGGTGGGGGCAGGGGATCCCCCGGTTTGGAGGCCCTCCCCCTGCTTCAGGGTCGTCAGAAAGCGGGGGGGGGGAGGGGAGGGAAATGTCTGCTGAGAACTCTATTATTCCCTATGGAGATTTATTCCCATAGAAAATCATGGAGAATTGATCTGCGGGTATCTGGGGCTCTGGGGGGGGGGCTGTTTTGGGGGGTAGTGCATCTCCCCAAAGTACTCACCAAGTTTCAAAAATATTGGACCAGGGGGTCCATCTATGAGCTCCAAAAGAAGGTGCCCCTATCCTTCATTATTTCCTATGGAAGGCATTGAAAAGGTGTGCCAACCCTTTAAATGTGATGGCCAGAACTCCCTTTGGAGTGCAATTATGCTTGTCACAGCCTTGATCTTGGCTCCACCCCTAATGTCTCCTGGCTCCACCCCCAAAGTCTCCTGGCTCCACCCCCAAAGTCCCCAGATATTTCTTGAATTGGACTTGGCAACCCTAGTGCACATAGGTTTGCCAGTCCCCAGTTGGGATAGAATACAATCTGAGAGAGGTCACTATAATGGATAACACAACAAAAAATGCAAGCTAGTGACCAATTTACTAAGAAGTATATAGAAACCAGTCCAAATGTCCAAAACATGTACATTCAAGTCCCAAAGTAGTGTGGTGACAAGCCAATCGATTAAGTACTTGTTTCTTTCCAGTCTTCATCAGACCTGGGACCACTAACAAAAGAAAATATTATACAAAAATATCAGAAGGGCATTCAGGCACCACCAACCCTCTTCCAGTGAAAAAATATCACACTTAACATATTGATTCAATTATATAGATTCTTTACATAATTTTTTAAAAAGGGGACACAGCTGTAAATGAGATGTTTGCCTTTTAAAACATGTTAGTTGCACCATTAGGGTGCGCAAGAAGCCTCATACTGAGCTGTACCCGATGTGAAATTGCTGCTGGAGATGCTCTGCGTCCCCCTTTTTAAAAATTATGTAAAGAATCTATATAATTGAATCAATATGTAAGTATGATATTTTTTTCACTGGAAGAGGGTTGGTGGTGTCTGAATGTCCTTCTGATATTTTTGTATAATACTTTCTTTTGTTAGTGGTCCCAGGTCTGATGAAGACTGGAAAGAAACAAGTACTTAATCGATTGGCTTGTCACCGCACTACTTTGGGACTTGAATGTACATGTTTTGGACTGGTTTCTATATAATTCTTAGTAAATTGGTCACTAGCTTGCATTTTTTGTTGTGTAGTCCCCAGTTGGGGGCAGAGGATCTCCTTGTTGGGGCCCGTCCCTCCACCTCAGGGCTAATTAGAAAGCAGGGAGGAAATGACCACCAAAGTGCTCCTCACTGCTGGCAAATTACTACCACCACCCCGCAAGAAAAAAACAGGCAAGAAATCAGAAATAATACTCCTGACTCAATCCAGCATATATTGCTTGATTGTTCTTTTTACCATAACCTCTGTAAAGATTTATTTGGCAAGCTTTCTTTTCCCCCAGATTTCTGCCACCCTGTTATTATTTATTGAGTGATACTGAGGGGGTGGTTAGTGAGGCTGTGGCAAAATTTCTGGCTGACATCCTTAAATTTAATTCTGACCATGTTTGAATGCATCTGTAAGCTCGGTTTCATGCTGATTTTATCTCCAATGTTTAAATTTTTATATTCTGTGTATTTTTATCTGAATCTATTATGCCATTAAAGGTTTGATATGGTAAATCAGAAATAACGTGGTGTACCTGACACTCAGAAGTGAAATAGGAACATCAGTGATGTCAAGGGCAACACTCTGTTTTGGGGGGCAAAACTCAATGCTGGAAGCCTCAAACCATACAGTTTTGTCCAAAAAACAGTGTCCATCGGCATGGCATGGACCCTCTCCCAGAGTGTCCTGGTAAGTCCCTCACCAGCTTGTCCTTTGGACCTGGCATTCCCATATGAACACCTCCTACTCTCCAGACAGGGCTTTTTTTGTAGAAAAAGCCCAGCAGGAACTCATTTGCACATTAAGCCACACCCCCTGACACTAAGCCAGCTGGAACTGTGCGTTCCTGCTCAAAAAAAGTCCTGCCTCCAGACTTCACAACTCCTTCCCTGCCCCATGCTGCCTGAGGATATCCTCTCCAGTTTGGTGTAGTGGTTAAGCGTGCGGACTGTTATCTGGGAGAACCAGGTTTGATTCCCCACTCCTCCACTTGCAGCTGCTGGGATGGCCTTGGGTCAGCCACGGCTCTCGCAGGAGTTGTCCTTGAAAGGGCAGATTCTGTCACAGCTCTCTCAGCCCCACCCACCTCACAGGGTGTCTGTTGTGGGGGGAGAAGATATAGGAGATTGTAAGCCGCTCTGAGTCTCGGATTCAGAGAGAAGGGCGGGGTATAAATCTGCAGTCTTCTTCTTCTTCTTCCACTGGACTTCTGGCTTACAGCAACCACCTTGCACAGGGTGACAGTGTGCTTTGCATGGAGGGAGGATTGCCCCTCACTTGGGGCTGGGGTAGGGTTGCCAAGAGTGGTTTGGGAGGGTCTGTGGCTTGGTGGAAAAGTCTCTGGGCGTTTTCGCACTTACCTTTTACTGGCGCGACCACCCTCCTCACGCCGGCGGATCTGCAGGGATTTCGCACCAGAAGCGCCGGCGCAGCCAAAAGAGCCGGCAACTTCCGTCGCGGAGCCAGCTCAAACGTTTTCCTGCTTCTTGGCGGTTTCCGTTTGAGCTGGCTCCGCGACGGAAGTTGCCGGCTCTTTTGGCTGCGCCGGCGCTTCTGGTGCGAAATCCCTGCAGATCCGCCGGCGTGAGGAGGGTGGTCGCGCCAGTAAAAGGTAAGTGCGAAAACGCCCTCTGTTTTGCATGCGAAAGGTCCCAAGTTCAATCCCTGACGTCTCCAATTAAAATGGACCAGGCAGCAGGTGATGTGAAAGTTCACCACCTGAAATGCTGCAGAGCCACTGTCAGTCTGAGTAGACGACACTGACCCTGATGGACCAATGGCCTGATTCAATATAAGGCAGCCTTATGTGTTTGCCATGGGAGGTTTGGGAACAGTGCCTCAGGAGGGTGGAATTTGGAGGGGGAGATCAATGAAAATGTAGTGTCCACTCTAGGGCTTCTGTTGCTTCTAGACTCTGTGGTATACCATAAAGTGTGCCCTCGGAAGCTGCCATTTCCTCTAGGGGAAATGAGCTCTATAGCCTGGATAGCAGCTGTAAATTCAGGAGAAATCCAGACCCCACTTGGAAACCAGCAACCCCAAGCTGGGGTGGTTCTAGGGTTGCCAAGTCCAATTCACAAAATATCTGGCGACTTTGGGGGGTGGAGCCAGGAGACTTTGGGGGTGGAGCCAGGAGACATTAGGGGTGGAGCCAAGATCAAGGCTGTGACAAGCATAATTGAACTCCAAAGGGAGTTCTGGCCATCACATTTAAAGGGACGGCACACCTTTTCAATTCCTTCCTTCCATAGGAAATAATGAAGGATAGGGGCACCTTCTTTTGGGGCTCATAGAACTGGACCCCCTGGTCCAATCTTTTTGAAACTTGGGGGGTATTTTGGGGAGAGGCACTAGATGCTATACTGAAAATTTGGTGCTTCTACCCCAAAAAACAGCCCCCCCCGAGCCCCAGATACCCACAGATCAATTCTCCATGATTTTCTATGGGAATAAATCTCCATAGGGAATAATAGAGTTCCCAGCAGACATTTCCCTCCCCTCCCCCCGCTTTCTGACGACCCTGAAGCGGGGGGAGGGCCTCCAAACCGGGGGATCCCCTGCCCCCACCTGGGGATTGGCAACCCTAGGTGGTTCCAGTGGAGGGTTGTTCCCCAGGCCATCAGCTCATGAGACTTTCCCCAGTGCCCTTATTGGCCAACCTGTTCCTGCAGACAACTCTATTGTACAGTCTCTGAACCTTTCAGTAATACATTTGCTAAACGAGAACACAGGATTTGTCCCTGCTGTATCAACAGAATTATTTCAGGATCTGACAGTCCAGCAGTTCAGCTACCTGGGGTGCATCATCTCCTCAGATGCCAAGATTGACAAGGAGATCGACAACAGGCTGGCAAAGGCAAACTGTGCATTTGGCCGACTGCACAAAAGAGTGTGGAGCAACAAGCATCTGAAAAAAGGCACAAAGATCAATGTTTACAAAGCGGTTGTGTTGACAACCGTCATCTACGGCTCCGAATCGTGGGTTTTATACCGTCATCACCTGCGACTCCTTGAGCGCTTTCATCAGCGCTGCCTTCGCACCATCCTCAACATCCACTGGAGTGACTTTGTGACCAACACTGAAGTCCTCAAGCGGGCGGAGGTTACCAGCATCGAGGCACTGCTGTTGAAGACGCAGCTGCGCTGGGCAGGGCATATTTCTAGGATGGAAAACCACCGCCTTCCCAAGATTGCCCTGTATGGCGAACTCTCCACCGGCCATCGAAATAGAGGGGCACCAAAGAAGAGGTACAAGGACTCCTTGAAGAAATCCCTTAGCACCTGTCACATCAACCATCACCAGTGGTCTGACCTAGCCTCAGATCGCAAAGCATGGAGGCACACCATCCACCAGGCTGTCTCTTCCTTTGAGAACGCACGCATAGCTGGTCTTGAGGACAAAAGGAGATTGAGGAAGAATCGCACTGCTACAGCACCAACCCCAAATCAGACTTTTCCTTGCAGCCACTGTGGCTGGATCTGCCTGTCCCGCATTGGTCTTGTCAGCCACCAGCGAGCCTGCAGCAGACGTGGACTACTGCACCCTTCTTAAATCTTCGTTCGTGAAGTCAAGCCGAGAGAGAGAGAGATTTCAGGATCTGGTTTCAGCAGCAACTTTTAAAAAAGATAGCCACTTCTGACCAGCAAAAAAGGACACTAACTCATTGCTCGGCTGAATGGCCTGGTGCCATAATTTGAAGTGGAGAAATTGCATCACCTCTGACTTCTTTATAGTAATTACAAAACAACAGATGGGAAACAGTCTCTGTTGCTCTGCCTCGAGGCTTTCAGAAAGCAAAGGGAGGGGGGGTGTTGAATGTCCACTGGGCATTCCACTATCCTTATGGAGACTAGTCCTCATAGAGTATAATGCAGAATTGATCTGTGGGTATCTGGGCCTCTGGGGAAGCTGTGTTTTGAGGTAGAGGCACCAAATTTTCAGCATAGCATCTGAAATCTCTCCTCAAAACATCCTCCGAGTTTCAAAAAGATTGGACCAGAAGCTCCAATTCTATGAGCCCCAAAAGAAGGTGCCCCTATCTTTCATAATTTCCAGTGGAGAGAAGGCATTTACAAGGTGTGCGGTCCCTTGAAAGGTGATGGCTAGGTCTCCCTTTGGAGTTCAGTCATGCGCGTCACACCCTTGTTCCTGCCTCCACCCCCAAAGTCTCCTGGCTCCACTCCCAAAGTCCCCAGATACTTCTTGAAATGGGCCTGGCAACCCTATCACTTGCTGTTGACGTTTTCAGTGCAAGAGATGAACAGCGGTGATTTGCCGTTGCCTGCCACTGCGTCGCAACCCTGGACTCCCTTGGGTGATCTCTCGTCCAAGCGTTCCCCAGGGCTGACCTTGCTTGGCTGCCAAGATCTGACAAGGTCAGGCTAACCTGCGCCATCCAGGTCAGGGAAAGATAAGGCATACAAATGCAACAGAAAGATTACGCATAGCAATGCAAATGTCTTGGCAAACAAGCCGTAAGAAAGAAGGCAAGCATCGCCCTTTCCCATTGATTCTCCTGCCATATCTCCCACCCTTTCCTGCTCTTTTGTTTAAACTTCTAACGTGCTTCCAAGGTGACGCCACCCCTGGGTTAAATATTTATTTCTATCCCACCTTTCACCCTCCCAATGGGGACCCAAAGCAGCTTCTGTCCTTCTTCTCTCTTCTCTTTTATCCTCTTAAGCAACCCTGCAAGGTAGGTCAGGTGGAGAGCGTATGACTGACCCAAGATCACCCAGTGAGCTTCCATGGTGGCAGCAGTGGGAGATTTGAACTTGGGTTTCCCAGAGCCTTAGAATTATAGAGTTGGAAGCAGGGCTGGGTCTAGGGGGGGCAGAGGGGGGTACTTGCCCCGGGCGCTGACGGAGGGGGGGTATGGAGTCCATTGTATTCTATGGGACCATAAGATAGAGTGGCCCATAAGGGGGTGCCATTTTAAAATTTTGTCCCCCCCCCTTCAAAAAACATGTAGATCTGGTCCTGGTTGGAAGGGACCTCCAGGGTCATCTAGTCCAATACCTGCACAATGCAGGAAATTCACAAATAGGGTCCAAATTCACAGGGTCCACATTGCTGTCAGTTGGCCATCTAGCCTCTGTTTCAAAACCTCCAAGGAAGGAGAGCCCACCACCTCCTGAGGAAGCCTGTTCCACTGAAGAACAGCTCTAACAGTCAGAAAAGTTCTTCCTAATGTTGAGCTGGAAACTCTTCTGATTTAATTTCAACCCATTGGTTTTGGTCCTACCTTCTGGGGCCACAGAAAAGAATTCCACACCATCCTCTATATGACAGCTCTTCAAGTACGTGAAGATGGTGATCATATTACCTCTCAGCTGCCTCCTCTCCAGGCTAAACATGCCCAGCTCCTTCGACCTTTCCTCATAGGACTTGGTCTCCAGACCCCTCACCATCTTCATCGCCCTCCCCTGGACCCATTCCAGCTTGTCTATATCCTTCTTAAAATGTGGTGAAAGCCTGGCACTTTCACCACTATACCAGGCTGGCTCTCTAATCTCCTCTTAAAGTCTCCTCTCTGCCCACCTGATAAAATTACACTCATTCTTGGTTTTTCCAATTGAGGCATTCTTTCTGCCTGAAGGAGAAAAGACTTACATGGGGTCCGTCATCTGGTGCAGACCAGCGAGAGGTCCTCTTGTTATTTCCAGCCCGTCATGTCCTTCCTTGAGGGGAAAAAGAAGATTGCTTCCGTCTCTGAGAGTCTCCAACCTGGCTTCTTCTGCACGTCCAGACTGGAAGCAGGAATGAGGTTGAGTAATGGCAGAGCAGGGAGTGGCTGGTGGGCGGGCTTCAGCACCCACCTCTGAGCTTCTCTACTCACATCTCAGCTCCTGAGTCGGGACTTGCTGGAGGACGAAGGCCACACCCCGTTAGCTCAGGGCTCGGAAGACCCAGACTTGTGTGTTTCTGGCTCAGCTCTCCCTTCTTGTCTCATCCTTTCATTCACAGAAATGAGCACTAGGCTTGCCTGGAACGGAAGCAGCTGGACCACAGAAGGCTGGGTGCAGAGGACTGATAAAAGCATCCATGGGAACCACTGGGAGGGGTTATCCTGGAATGGATACACAGAGCACAGCAGTATGTCAGAAGGGCCCTGCTGGGACAGGCCAAGGGTTCATGGAGTGCAACATTCTGGTTCTCACATAGTCTTGCCCAGGGCTTTTTCTGTAGTAGGAATTCCTTTGCATATTAGATCACACACCCCTGATGTAGCCAATCGTCCTGGAGCTTACAGTAGGCCCTGCACTAAGAGCCCTGTAACTGCTTGCAGGATTGGCTACATCAGGGGGTGTAGCGTATTATGCAAAGGAGTTCCTGCTACAAAGAAGTCATGGACTTGCCAACCTCCAGGTGATGCCTGGACATCTCTTGAATTACCGCTGACCTCCAGATGATGGAGATCAGCTCCCCTGGAGGAGATGGTTGCTTTGGAGGGAGGATGCTATGGCATTATATCTTGCTGAAGTCCCTCTCCCAAACTCCACCTTCCCCAGGGTGTAGCCCGAAATCTCCAGGAATTTCCCAACCCAGACTTGGTGAACCTATTGTTTTGATTTGCTAATTTTATTGTATTGTTTTTAAAATTTAAATGGTAGGTTTTTTATTGTTGTTCAAGTTACGTAGTAATCCGCCTTCAGCCCATTATGGGAAAGGGTGGAATATAAGCCTAACAAACAAACAAACAAATAGTTCAAACCCCCTGTGATAATTTTGCTGAACTCTTAAGATTTGACAAACTTTCTAATATTTCCCCCCACAAAAAAAAATAATAAAAATGGGAAAAATAACCAAAACATATAAAGCAGACAGATGGAAATCTTCACGCCACTGTGGCCACATAGGAAAAAGTAATTTAAGAAGTATGATGGGAGTCAGGTTTTATTATGACCATTATAATTCAAGAAGCATTTGAAGGTAGATGATAATAATAATAATAAAAATAATAATAAAAATAATATTTTATTTATACCCCGCCCTCCCCGCCGAGGCAGGCTCAGGGCGGCTTACAGGGTATGGCAAAAGCCATGTTGAACAATAAAACAGTTATACAATTCAATACAATTTACAATTTACCATTAAATTTTTACATAATCTAAAACAGTCTAAAATCAGTCTAAAATAGTCTCATATCACTGCTATCTCAGTTATATTAATGTTAGTGATGGCGTGATGTTTATTTCAAGCTCCATCTTGGAAGGCTAGCCGGAAGAGGGCGGTTTTGCACGCCCTATGGAATTGGCTAAGGTAGGCCCGCACCTCTTCCGGCAGCTGGTTCCACCATTGGGGTGCTTTTATAGAGAAGGCCTGTTCTCTAGTTATTTTTAGTTTGGCCTCCTTTGGCCCAGGTACTCCAGAAGGTTTTGTGAGCTGGATCGTAGTGCTCTCTGGGGAACATCTGGAGAGAGATGCTGAGCTGCTATAATGTAGTACATTTCCCAGTGATGTCAAAGGTGTGCGGCCTGTGCAAATGGGTTGTGCTAATGAGCTCCAGCACCTCTTCTTCTACAAGAGGACCCCTGAGCAGGATAACTTTTGATTCAGTCATCTGCATTTCTTTCCCTTCTACTACCAATAATTTAAAATAAAAGCAAGAGCTTCTTCAGTCAGACTCTTGGGTCTGTTGCTAGTGTCCTGTTGAGCAAGTCCCCAGATAAACGGCAGATATATTTCCAAAATAAACAAATGTCCAAGCAGCAGAAGCCTGAACTCCCAAACTCAAAGTGAAACATGTATGGTTTTGCAAGCGTCTTGAAGCTAATTCCTTTCTAAGAGGAGAGGCTCTAGGACCAAACTTGGCTTGGCATGTACTTCCCCCCCACTCCCCACTCGAGACTTGGACGTTCTGCCCAAGAATGTATGCAAGTCAGGGCCCAGATGCGAGATCTCTTTTCCATGCCAAGATGTGTCAAATAAAAGCTGAAGGGAAAAAAAAAAAACCTGAAGGAAGAAGGGCAAAGCTGGCAACTGTCAAATTGCTACTCATCGTGACCGAGTCAGAGTCTCATTCAGGGAAAGGAAGAAAGAAAAAAAAATGATAACCTTGTAAAAGCAGAGGGTTCGATCCCGCTGACATTTGGAGTACTGTGTGCAGTTCTGGTCGCCGCACCTCAAAAAGGATATTATAGCATGGGAGAAAGTCCAGAAAAGGGCAACTAGAATGATTAAAGGGCTGGAACACTTTCCCTATGAAGAAAGGTTGAAACGCTTGGGACTCTTTAGCTTGGAGAAACGTCGACTGCGGGGTGACATGACAGAGGTTTACAAGATAATGCATGGGATGGAGAAAGCAGAGAAAGAAGTACTTTTCTCCCTTTCTCACAATACAAGAACTCGTGGGCATTCGATGAAATTGCTGAGCAGAGAGGTTAAAACGGATAAAAGGAAGTACTTCTTCACCCAAAGGGTGATTAACATGTGGAATTCACTGTCACAGGAGGTGGTGGCGGCCACAAGCATAGCCACCTTCAAGAGGGGTTTAGATAAAAATATGGAGCAGAGGTCCATCAGTGGCTATTAGCCACAGTGTGTGTGTGTGTGTGTGTGTGTGTGTGTGTGTGTATATATATATATATATATATATATATATATATATATATATATATATATAATTTTTTTTGGGCCACTGTGTGACACAGAGTGTTGGACTGGATGGACCATTGGCCTGATCTAACATGGCTTCTCTTATGTTCTTATGACAGGTTCTGGTAGAGGAGATGGGCCCTTCTGTTGGCGCCTGTGCTACCAGAGAGAGTCTGTGGAAAGATACCCACAAGAATTTTGCCGTGTCTCTGTAACACACTTCACGAGAATTGCCCACAAGTGTTGCTCTGTAACACACTTCACAAGAATTTGGTCGCATTACACCGAAGGCCACAAAGTCCAGGTTTCAGATCTGTGGAACACAACCTATAAGAATTTTGCTGTGTCTGACCAAGGACCACCATATAGGGTGGGTTGCCAGCCTCCAGGTGGGGCCAGGAGATCTGCTGGAATGCCTTATCTGTCCTCCCCCCTCCAGTTTCACCTTTTCTATCCTACCCCATTTTATCCTACCCCTTTTCTTTCCCACCCCATCTTGTTCTCCTTGTCTTTTTGACTTGTCGCCCCCTGTAAGGCAAAGAGTCGCTTGCATGCAGGGTCTTGCTGATCCCTGGACAGCAGAGGGCTTTTATGCTCGCTGGACTAAGTATTTCCCCCTTTTGGGAACAGACTACGTGGGTGGGTGTTGCTTGCCAGAGGCTTATTCAGTTGCTCATGTTTCACTCCGTCACCTCATGGGATCTCTCAGCAACGTCTCGATCCCGTTGCTTCTGTCCTTTCCAGCTCTCCAGTGGGAGTTGCCCAGCGTTTGCTCACTGGTGGATCCCCCAGATTGATGGGACTGGTGGCTGGGGGTTTGGCTGGTGTATTGCACAGGGGCTATCATGATTTTAAGCAAGGGCAACGAATACTGGATCAGTTTTCCCGTGGTGTCGTCTTCATTGCCTTTCTGGTCAGTGTAATTTGTACTCAGTTTTACCCATTTTGAATCCTGTGTTTTTTTGCTTCATATTTTTGTGCCGTTAAAAGTTTTGCATGCAACTGATTATATCTCATGGATTGCTGCCTTGATGTGGCGATAGGGTCGCCAAGTCCAATTTAAGAAATATCTGGGGACTTTGGGGGTGGAGCCAGGAGACATTAGGGGTGGAGCCAAGATCAAGGCTGTGACAAGCATAATTGAACTCCAAAGGGAGTTCTGGCCATCACATTTAAAGGGACGGCACACCTTTTCAATGCCTTCCTTCCGTAGGAAATAATGAAGGATAGGGGCACCTTCTTTTGGGGCTCATAGAATTCGACCCCCTGGTCCAATCTTTTTGAAACTTGGGGGATATTTTGGGGAGAGGCACTAGATGCTATACTGAAAATTTGGTGCCTCTTCCTCAAAAAACAGCCTCCCTCAGAGCCCCAGATACCCGCGGATCAATTCTCCATTATTTTCTATGGGAATAAATCTCCATAGGGAATAATAGAGTTCCCAGCAGACATTTCCCTCCCCTCCCCCTGCTTTTTGACAACCCTGAAGCGGGGGGAGGGCTTCCAAACCGGGGGATCCCCTGCCCTCGCCTGTGGATTGGCAACCCTTCGTGGAGAGAGGGCTTGCGCGGTTCAGTGAGGCTGTGGGCTATGTCATACAAGGCCACCCAAGATGGACAGACCGCAGCTGAGGACTCAGATAAAATGCAATCCACTGGAGAAGGAAATGGCAGCCCACTCCAGTATCCTTGCCAAGAAAACTCCATGGACAGTAGCAAAAGGCTAAAAGATATGGTGCTGGAAGATGAGCCCCTCAGGTCAAAAGGTGCCCACTATGCTACTGGGGAAGAACGGAGGGCGAGTCCAAGTAACCATGGACTGATGCTTCAAAGGAAAGTCCGATGCTGCAAAGAGCAATACTGCATTGGAACGTGGAATGAAAGATCTCTGAATCAAGGTAAGAGGAGATGGCCAGACAGCGTTGCTGACGTAAGAAACACGAATTTGAGCAGACTTCGGGGGATGGTGGAAGACAGGAGGGGCTGGCGTGTCTTGGTCCATGGGGTCGCAAAGAGTCGGACTTGACTGTGCAACTGAACAACGACGAAATGTAACGGATTTCCAGCTGACGAAGATCAGTTCCCCTGGAGAAAATGGCTGCTTTGGAGGGTGGGCTCCGGGGCATGGTACCTTGCGGAGGCCTCTCTCCTCCCTAAACCCCGCCTCCCCCAGGTTCCACCTCCAAAATTTTCAGGTATTTTACAACCCAAAGTAGTAGGCTTCCCAATCCCCAGGTCCCAGCGGGGGATCCCCTGGTTTTACAGGCGTCCCCCCTCCCCCAGCCAGCTGGCCGGCGGGGGAAGCTCCACCCCCATAGCTATTATGCACCTCCAGGAACGATTCCCATAGGGAATGATGGGGAATTGATCCGTGGGTGTCAGGGGCTCTGGGGGGCCTGTCTTTTGAGGTAGAGGCGCCAAATTTTCGGTATAGCATCTAGTGACTCTCCCCAAAATACCTCCCAAGTTTCAAAAAGATTGGACCAGGGGGTCCAATTCTATGATCCCCCAAAGAAGGTGCCCCTATCCTTCATTATTTTCTATGGAAGGAAGGCATTCTAAAAGGTGTGCTGTCCCTTTAAATGTGATGGCCAGGACTCCCTTTGGAGTTCAATTATGCTTGTCACACCCTTGCTCCTGGCTCCTCCCCCAGTGTCTCCTGGCCCCACCCCCAAAGTCTCCTGGCTCCATCCCCAAAGTCCCCAGATATTTCTTGAATTGGACTTGGCAACCCTACAAAGTAGGCAACCTTAGACGAGGAATTGAGATTTTTATTAGTTTCCCGATGCCTCTAAGCATGGAGGCAACGGCCATTTCCTGTTGTTTGTCCCCAGCATGTGGCATTTATATTCATCTATGGAGGCCCAGGTTGCTGCCACTGCAAGGGCCACCTTTTTCCATCTGAGGCAGGCCCGACAGTTGGCCCCCTGCTTCACCCCCCCCCCCATGTGATCTGGCCACAGTGATTCACGCAACGGTCACCTCCAGATTGGACTATTGTAACTCTATGTGGGGCTAGCCTTGATCCTGTTCTGGAAACTCCAGTGGGTGCAGAATAGGCTTCCCAATCCCCAGGTCCCAGTGGGGGATCCCCCGGTTTTACAGGCTTCCCCCCTCCCACAGCCATTATGCACCTCCATGAACAATTCCCATAGGGAATGATGGGGAATTGATCTGTGGGTATCAAGGGCTCTGGGGGGGGGCTGTTTTTTGAGGTAGAAATGCCAAATTTTCAGTATAGCATCTAGTGCCTGTCCCCAAAATACCCCCCAAGTTTCAAAAGGATTGGACCAGAGTGTCCAATTCTACGAGCCCCAAAAGAAGGTGCCCCTATCTTTCA
Organism: Heteronotia binoei; assembly: GCF_032191835.1. Taxonomy (NCBI): domain Eukaryota; kingdom Metazoa; phylum Chordata; class Lepidosauria; order Squamata; family Gekkonidae; genus Heteronotia; species Heteronotia binoei. The sequence continues at coordinate 35,108,311 of NC_083237.1, read as the reverse complement.
TTATTTTCTATGGAAGGAAGGCATTTTAAAAGGTGTGCTGTCCCTTTAAATATGATGGCCAGAACTCCATTGGAGTTCAATTTTGCTTATCACACCCTTGCTCCTGGCTCCACCCCCAAAGTCTCCTGGCTCCACCCCCAAAGTCCCCAGATATTTCTTGAATTGGACTTGGCAACCCTAGTGCAGAACGTTGCAACCCAGTTATTAGCATCGAGGCCTATATGGGCGCAGATGGATCTGATGCTGCGCTAACTGCACTGGCTATGCCTGGAGAACCAGATCCATTTTAAGGTGTTGGTCCTTACCTTTAAGACCCTTTGCAGCCTGGGGCACATATATCTCCAAGACCGGCTCTTCCCATACAAGCCCCCCTGCAGGCCCTGAGGTCAGCTGCACAAAACCTTCTTGTGATCCATGGTCCTAAGGATGCCTGACTGGCTTCAACAAGGGCCAGGGCCTTTCCGGTCCAGGCCCCTACCTGGAATGAGCTCCCATGGGAGATCCCTGCCCTGCAGGATTTATCCAAGTTTCACAGGGCCTGTAGGACGGAGCTCTTCCGTCAGGCTTTTAATTGATCCAGTGGGTGTCCCCTGAAGTCATCGCTTTCCCCAGCACCTTATTAGCACCTTACCATCTAGGTGGTTAAGGTATGTTGGATACTAATTTGCTAAGTCTGTGATTCTGTAATTTTACAGATTATGATACTGTCTAGTCTGAATGTGGTTTGTTTAATGTTTCTGTAAGGTTTTTAATGTTGTAAGCCGCTAGGGTTGCCAATCCCCAGGTGTGGGCAGGGGATCCCCCGGTTTGGAGGCCCTCCCCCCGCTTCAGGGTCGTCAGAAAGCGGGGGAAGGGGAGGGGAATGTCTGCTGGGAACTCTGTTATTCCCTATGGAGATTTATTCCCATAAAAAATAATGGAGAATTGATCCGCGGGTATCTGGGGCTCTGGGGGAGCTGTTTTTTGAGGTAGAGGCACCAAATGTTCAATATAGCATCTAGTGCCTCTCCCCAAATCATCCCCCAAGTTTCAAAACGATTGGACCAGGGGGTCGAATTCTATGAGCCCCAAAAGAAGGTGCCCCTATCCTTCATTATTTCCTATGGAAGGAAGGCATTGAAAATGTGTGCCGTCCCTTTAAATGTGATGGCCAGCACTCCCTTTGGAGTTCAATTATGCTTGTCACAGCCTTGATCATGGCTCCACCCCTAATGCCTCCTGGCTCCACCCCCAAAGTCTCCTGGCTCCATCCCCAAAGTCCCCAGATATTTCTTAAATTGGACTTGGCAACCCTATAAGCCGCCCAGAGCCCGTGTGCAGGATAGGGTGGGGTATAAATAGAAAATTCCCAGGGCTTTTTAAAAGCAGGAACGCACAGGAATGTTCTGGTTGGCTTGGCACAAGCCTATAACACAAATGAGTTCCTGCTGAGCTTTTTCACAAAAAAGCCCTGTGTGAAACAATGGCGATGTCAGGGGGTGTGGCTTAATATGCAAAATAATCCATGCTGGGATCTTTCTGCAAAAAAAAAAAAAAGCCCTGTATATTACTAACTTCTGTATGAGGAGATTCCTTATTTTGGGCTGCCATGAAACAATCCATCATGCCCAGGCCTCATTTTGGTCAGGAGTTTCACAGAAGCAGAGCTCTACAAACCTCTAAATTGTATTGTGCTCTTTCTTTCTTAACTCTCCCCCCGCCCATACACAACAAAATACTTACTTCTGGGCTCCATTGTTCAAACCCCCTGTGAGAATTCTGCTGAACTCTGATTTGACAAGCTTTCTAATATTTTCTCCCACAAAAACAAAACAAAAAAAAGGGAAGATGATGATATTGGATTTATATCCCGCCCTCCACTCCGAAGAGTCTCAGAGTGGCTCACAATCTCCTTTCCCTTCCTCCCCCACAACAGACACCCTGTGAGGTGAGTGGGACTGAGAGGGCTCTCACAGCAGCTGCCCTTTCAAGGACAACCTCTGCCAGAGCTATGGCTGAACCAAGGCCATGCTAGCAGCTGCAAGCGGAGGAGGGGGGAATCAAACCCGGTTCTCCCAGATAAGAGTCCGCACACTTAACCGCTACAAACTGGCTCTCCCCTTGGAAGAGAACCAAAACATATGAAGCAGACAGATGGAAATTTTCATCCTTTCACTGTGTCCACAGAGGAGAAAGTCATTTTAAAAGTATGATGGGAGTCAGGTTTTATGATGACAATTCTAATTCACAAAGCATTTTCAGGTAGATGCTGAGCTGATAGAATCGAGTGAACCCTCTGGTGGCATATGCAAATGAGTTATGCAAATGAGTTGTGTTAATGAGCTCCGGTGCCTCATTTTCTACAACATGACTCCTGGTCACACCCAGGACTTGAATTCAGCAGAAGTTCCCAGAAGTGCAGCTCCTGAACCTCCAGACAGGGTCTGCATGAAGCAGGGAGTTCTCTCCCCGCTGCACACAGATTCTGGGGCATAAGCAAATGAGATATGCTACTGAGCTCCTGCACCTTTTTTTCTACACAACGACCCCTGGTCACACCCTTGTGTCAAAGTTGCCTGTGGAAGGGAAGCTTTTGGTTTTTTGCCATTCTCGCTGCTGCAACGGCCGGTATGAGAGTTTTGATTCCATCTGCTGGCAGCGGTTCCCATCTCAAACTAGAGTCGAGCTTTTGACCTCTTGAGGACAGATTCCAATGGTTAGGGGATTCTCAAGAATACCAGATGCTGCTGTCTATCCTGTTCCCACGTTACAAGAAGAAGAAGAAGATATTGGATTTATATCCCGCCCTCCACTCCGAAGAGTCTCAGAGTGGCTCACAATCTCCTTTCCCTTCCTCCCCCACAACAGACACCCTGTGAGGTGGGTGGGGCTGAGAGGGCTCTCACAGCAGCTGCCCTTTCAAGGACAACCTCTGCCAGACCTATGGCTGACCCAAGGCCATGCTAGCAGCTGCAAGTGGAGGAGTGGGGAATCAACCTGGTTCTTCCAGATAAGAGTCTGCACACTTAACCACTACACCAAACTGGCTCTCCAGGGAATATATGTCTATTTGTTTGTAAGAAAGAGCCACAGAGGAGAAAGGAATTTTAAATATATATAGTAAGGTTTTATTATGACAGTTATAACTCCAGAAGCATTTTAAGGCCGATGCTGAGCTGATGTAATTTAGTCCACCTTCTGGTGATGTCAGGGGTGTGTGGCATATGCAAATGAGTTGTGCTGATGAGCTCTGGCACCTCTTTTTCTTCGAAATGACCCCTGCATAGCAGGCAGTAGGGATGGATCATTGGCTAACTGCCGGGGCTGGCCCTAGACCGTCTGGCACCCTAACTTCTGGTGCTCCCCACTGCGCTGATAATGTCAAGAGAGTCACGAGGAGGACACCCAATTTGGTGCCCCCAGGTTGGCGCCCTAGGTAGTTGCCTAGTGGCAGGACCAGCCCTGCTAACTGCTCTACTCGGCCTCACGACAATCCATGAAACAGTGCTTGATTAATGCGCTGCTTGATTAATGCACTGCTTGTTCTTCGTCACGCGAGCCCACTTGATAGCAGCTGCTACGCTCTCCTCTTGCCATTTTGTACAGCCCCTGAGTCATTCCTATAGCAGAAGCCATCCGTAAAGCGTAGCTCCGCTTAGTCAGCCGGCCGGGAGCAAGCGAGGACACCGCTGAAAAGGAGCTGTGCCCTGCGTCATAAAAGCGATGCTTCCATCACTCACGGAGGGGGAGACCCCCGCGGAGCCTGCCTCATTGTTCAAAGATCTTCGGCACTGCTTTTCATCAAAGCCATTTTTCTGTGCGCTAAAAAAAGCCAGCAACTCGGAAAATAATGGGACGCGAATGGAATAGAAGCTTAGGCGTTTTGTGCTCCCCCCGCTCCCGCTGAGGGAGTTAATGCATCGGATGATACATCTGCCGGGGATGGGTATCTGCAGTCTAATAAGGATCCATCCAGAAAGTTGAAGGGACAATCAAATATTCCTCCTTAATGAAAACCCATCAAAGTTTGTAGCTGTGAATCGGCATAGTCAGAATAGTTTGAAGCGAGTGTTTTGTGCGTTCGGGCCTCATGTTGATTTTGCATTTGATATTTTCTTTTAGCAAGGCTCTCTCCCCCCGCCCCCCCACCCCACACACACACAGGGAAGCTAATGCACAAGCTGGATTTGATAAATGAATGGAGGGAAGAAGCCGGTGGAGAATCTGGAAGGCCATGGGAGAAGTCTTCCATATCACTCCTCTAGGAGACCTGAAAAGGATCAAAAGGAAGCCATTAAAGACCTCTGTGGATCATAGGGTTGCCAATCTCCAGGTGGGGGCAGGAGATCCAGGTGGGGGGCAGGTTTGGAGGCCCTCCCCCTGCTTCAGGGTCATCAGAAAGAGGGGCGGGGGGGGGGGATGCCTGCTGCAAACTCCATTATTCCCTATGGAGACCGATTCCCATAGAGCAGGGGTGGCCAACGGTAGCTCTCCAGATGCTTTTTGCCTACAACTCCCATCAGCCCCAGCTATTGGCCATACTGGCTGGGGCTGATGGGAGTTGTAGGCAAAAAACATCTGAAGAGCTACCGTTGGCCACCCCGCCATAGAGACTTAATCTGCAGGTATCTAGAGCCTGAGGGGGGGCTGTCTTTTGAGATAGAGACACCAAATTTGCAGCATAGCATCTGGTGCCTCTCCCCAAAATGCCCTCCAAGTTTCAAAAAGATTAGACCAGAGGGTCCAATTCCATGAGCCCACAAAGAAGGTGCCTCTATCCTTCATTATTTCCGACGGAGGGAAGGCATTGAAAAGGTGTGCGGTCTCTTTGAATGTGATGGCCAGAACTCCCTTTGGAGTTCAATTCTTCTTGTCACAACCTTGCTCCTGGCTCCACCCCAATGTCTCCTGGCTCCACCCCCAAAGTCTCATGGCTCCACCCCCAAAGTCCCCAGATATTTATTTAATTGGACTTGGCAACCCTAGTGGATCGTTATCACAGGAGTGAAATCTCATGCAAGGTCCCCCTGCATAAGCAGATCTCCCCAAATCCTATGCTACATTTAGGGTTGCCAATCCCCAGGTGGGGGCAGGGGATCCCCCAGTTTGGAGACTCCCCCCCCCCTTCAGGGTCATCAAAAAGCAGGAGGAGGGGAGGAAAATGTCTGCTGGGAACTCTATTATTCCCTATGAAGATTTATTCCCATAGAAAATCATGGAGAATTGATCATGGAGTATCTGGGGCTCTGGGGGAGGCTGTTTTTTGGGGTAGAGGCACCAGATTTTCAGTATAGCATCTAGTGCCTCTCCCCAAAATACCCCCCAAGTTTCAAAAAGATTGGACCAGGGGGTCCAATTCTATGAGCCCCAAAAGAAGGTGCCCTATCCATTATTATGGAAGGAAGGGATTGAAAAGGTGTGCCGTCCTTTTAAATGTGATGGCCAGAACTCCCTTTGGAGTTCAATTATGCTTGTCACAGCCTTGATTTTGGCTCCACCCCTAATGTCTCCTGGATCCACCCCCAAAGTCCCCAGATATTTCTTGAATTGGACTTGGCAACCCTAGCTACATTCCCTAGGGTGGCCACTCCCTCCCCTATTTACTGGTAATTCTCCAGGAATCAAAAATGTCTCTCAAGTCTACACAGATCAGTTCCCTTCTTCTGGAAGGGAGTGGGGGAGAAGCCTCCTCCAGCGCTCTCTTAAGAGACTGCTCAGATGCCCGGGCTGCTTTGAAGCAGGTAGGGATGATGCTAGCAGCACTCCTCTGAGTGTGCGGGGTGGGGGGCGGTGGAGCACAGTGCCATGTTGCGGCACTGTGGAGGGAGGGAGGTGGCAGTGGCGGCGGCAGCAGCAGGGGGTGGGGGGCAGGAAGTCTGCCTGGGGCACCATACGCCTAGGGCCAGTACTGCTGGTCAGACATCTTTTGGCCAGGGATCACCAGAAGACGTTGACCTGCTGAGCACAAGGCTTGATGGGGCACCTATGGGGAAAGGCGGTCCCGAAGGTCTGTCAGTCCCTGGCTGCTCATGGCTTTAAAGGTTATAACCAGAACCTTGAAACAGATTCAGAATTGGATCGGCAGCCAGTGCAGTTCATGGAGCACAGGCTGTATTTTCTACAAGGGAACTGATCTCTGTAGTCTGGAAGCCAGTGGTACTTCTTCAGGCCCTACCAGGAGGTTGGCAATTCTACCATTTGGAATGGGAGTGAAGTATTCTCCCAAACCTCTGAATCATGGGGCTTCTGAAGAAAACCTCACTTGCCTTTGGTAGGAAATGGTAGTGGGTGATCAAGAAGATGAGACCATTGATGGTGAAGAAAGTCCCACCCGTGGCCAATATCCGTCCCCATCCGGTACCTAGGGAGGTGGAGAGAAGAGAGTTGCTGGTTATATAAGGTAAAAGAAAAGACGCCACATCCGTTGTCTTCTGCTGAATGGGCCAGGTGCCTTTACTCATCACCACGTCAGGCATGCAGACTCTAGTTTGATTCCCCCAGCCGTGATTAGTCATGGTTACGGAATTGCTTGCTGTGATTTACGGTCCCTATCGCGCCTCTATCTCACAACAATCTTGTGAGATAATTAGCTGGCAGCTTCATAGGGTTCCTCTCCTCCCTCCAAGGCCCTCCAGACAAATCATGAACAAAGAATAAGTTCCACTCTTAAAGTTCAGAATTCACTGCCTCCTGATGCAGTCCTGCCACTAGGTTAGCTTTAAAGCAGTATTGAACAGATTCATGGAGGACATGTATGATGGACTGAAAGCTGTCTGTGTGAGTGACTTGAGACACTCACTGTGATTGGCTAACCACCTCCATGGTAACCAACGTAACAAGTTAAAGGAGGCAGGGAGAGTGAAAATCTCCTCAGTTCAGTTCCAGTTTAGCTCCAAAGGAGATCAGACTGAGATTGTCTGAGTGAGACTGCAGACTGGGCAATCTGAGACAGAGCTGGTTGTTTGATTAGAGCTCTTGTCTCTGGATAGTTTATTTGTGAGAAGAGGCTAATAGTGGTTCTTTCTGAGAAGACTCTCAAGGCAGAGTGAGATTTTGAGTCTCTTCTTAGAAGTTTTGTCAGAGTCAAAAGGGCAGACCCCTAGTTATGATAAAGATCACAAAACACACACTGTGAGAGGGACAAAAGGTTCTTGTGGCTGTGTACAATCCCAGAAGACAGAGTTCCTAGCATTGGATGGGGACTTAGCACGAGTGTATGAGGTGTCAGTGTGAAGGGCTCTCAAGGGTGTCAAAGGTCCAGAGTATAGCTCTTCAGACAAGAGGATATTTAATTTGCTTGGGGAAAGGATCTGTGGTGGGAAGTTCTTCCACAAATTCAGTTGGTCCTCTCAGGGAGCAAGATAGTGTATGAAGATATATTGGAAAAGCCAAATACATCTTTAATAAGGCCAGAGTTAGTGCAAAAAAAAAAAAAATCAGTACTTTCCTGGGCGGACATATACCCTGAAAGGCATACATGGACCTGCTATTGAGGTGGCTTTAGCAGAGGTCCCTATAACATACAAAAAAATTCCATGGCACTTGGAAATTGGGAGTTTTAAAGGATATTGACATTCCAATTTTATTAGCGAATGACCTGGCATCTCAGACAAAAAGCCAAGGGGAAGTCACAGTTAATGTTGTTACTAGAAGCCTAGCAGCTAAGCAGCAAGCACTAACTGAACAGAAACCAATAGGCAGCCGTGTTGGTCTGAAGCAACAGAACAAAGCAGTAGACAAGTGCACCTTTAGGACCAACTAAGTTTTATTCAGAATGTAAGCTTTCGTATGCTCTTAAGCAAACTTCCTCAGACAAAATGGGAATGGCAAGCAGCAATTCTTAATATGTGGGCAGTGAGTTGGTATGTGGGACCATGGGGCTGTTTTTAGCAGATTAAAAGAATCACAAATCGGGATCTGTGTTTGTTAGCGTTAGGACAAAGCAGGGCTGAAACAACACTGGAGGGTGATAAAAAGCAGACTGCTGTTGTAGGTGCGAAGTGCCATAAATCTAGGTAACATTCTGACTTTGTTAGTTGAAATAGATGGTATGATTTCTCAAGAGACTATATCAACCATTATAGTTTGCCATTAGAAAAAAAGAAAGGCGTTAAAATACAGCGGAGGATGGGCTGGTATATGCAATAAGACAAACAGCCAATATCCCCCATCTGAGTATGTCAATACAAAAAAACAAAAAACAAAACCCCCCAAATATTTTGATACACTGTTCTAAAAGAGAAATAATATAAATTAGCAAAGATATTGAATTTTAACAATTTTGACAGTTTTTCTCCCTTTTAAAATGGCAATCGTTATTTCTCTATGGTACAGTTCCAGCCTAGAGAGGTCTCTCTTCGTCTTTCTTGATCTGAGTCTTGGACTCAATTCCTTCCTAGTTCAAAGGTCGGATGTCACAGCTCTTGTTGTCCTTATAGGCTCTGATTTATTGTCCAGCCCCTTTTAGTTTCACTTCCTGTCACAGCTTAGACTGATCTCGTGTCTAGTCTCGCAGTTTTTTGAGCTGCATGAAGAAACCGCAACCACAAAAATTCACAACAATATGTCTTTTCTCCAAAATATCTTTGAAGGCAATTGTTTTTACGGCGTTCAGTTTTCACAAGCTGAATTCTTTTCCTGCTATGCCCCCCCTCAGCTCAGTTCATTCTAGGTTCTGCAGTTTATGGGCATATATACACGGCAACTCTCTTTTCTTTCTTCTGCGTCACAAGCCTCCCATTGCCAACTTTCACTCTTATCTTGAAGGGTTTTTTTTTTTGCTGTTGTTCACATCCAAAGCCACAGAGCTCAGCTTAACAAGGTAAAAGTTTTTTTTTTCCCATTCAATTATGCTTTGCCTTCGTCTGTTATTAATCCACTCAGTGTTTAAACTATATTCAAAGTCTCTCAGAGTGAAGATAAGAATGATGAGTCTACCTTTTAGATGTTCTCAACTCCCCCGGCTGCTATTTTCTTGCAATTAAAATCAGTCCTTCTAGAGTGCTTGGATTCCGACAGCCTTAAGTGACCGAAGTCACTTTAGAGTCACTGCAGACGATGGTTGACATTCCATTGCCGGACATCAAGAAATGAAGGAGTCAGCTCCCTGACTGCTCCAGTTCGATATCAACAGCATTAAAGGAAGATAAGTCGTCTTGGGTTAACCCTTGCCTAGGGTTAATGAGCATAGACCTTATCAGGGGTCTTTAATACCCTGAACAGTGACAATAAAATCCCCCTTTGTTAGGGAGCTGCAGACTGTCTTCCAGCCAAACAGGAAGTCTAGTCTCATCTGAAAGAACTGGCTCTAAGCTATTGGATTGGATGCTAAATTTTATGTGGGGATTTTTTTAAGGTTTGGTGATTTTTTATATGTCAGTAGAAAGAACAACACGTGCAAGAGCCCAATCATTTGACAAGATGCAGTCTCAATTTGACGCTCTGGAGGCAAAAATGTTAAAAGCTATGGACAAATTGCATTTGGCAATAAAAAAAGATATTAAAAAAGAAGTTGGAGACCTTAAGAAGGAGATAGAGAATTTTAAGGAAGAGACTCAAAATAAAGTGAAAGAGGTAGAGATGAAAGTGGATACACAGGCCTCTGCCTTGCTAAAAATTCAAGAAAAGGTCATAATACACGACTGTAAGTTGCTGGAGTCACAAGTGCGTCTAAGAGGGGTACCTGAAAAAGAAGATACAGACTTAAAAGGCTATATGGTGGATATCATCACTGAGTACATAGAAGAAGACCCTGACAGATTTAAGAGTATGTTGGAGGGTGCCTACAGAGTCAACTCAGTTTATGCGAAAAATAAAGGTCTGCCAAGAGACATCGTCATAAGATTAAGATCAAAAGAGGTGGCAGAGAAAATTTTGAGGAAAGGGTACCAAAAAGCCTGGGCAATAGAAGGGAGCAGAGTTAAAATAATGAAAGAGCTACCAAGAGAAGTGATCAGCGATAGGAAAAAGTACAAGAAGTTAACCGATCAGTTGCGTGCAGAGGGCACAAGATATAGATGGATAATACCAGAGGGTCTTGGATTTGAACAAAATGGCAAAAGGATTACAATAAGAAGCGAACAAGAGATGCATAGCTTTTTTGAAGAAAATAAAGAACCAACATCATAATGGAGTACAAATTACTATCTTGGAATATAAATGGACTAAATTCACCACAGAAAAGAAGGAGAACATTTCATTGGATTAAAAAGCAAAAATGTAATATAATTTGTTTACAGGAAGTTCATATACAACGCAAGGACAGTAAATTTTTGTGGAATAGAAATTTGGGGTTGGAATTTTTTTCACTAGCAGAGCAAAAGAAAAGAGGGGTGGTTTTTTACATTAAAGAACAACTTGACCCAAAATTAATCTTTAAAGACAAAGAAGGAAGATATATTGCTGTTGAGGTGACGATAGAGGCGAAAAAAACGTTACTACTAGGACTCTATGCACCCAATGGAGCGAAAGACAAATTCTTTAAAGACATAAATAGACAAATGGACGAAGAGACTTATGACCAGGTATTGATGATGGGCGATTTTAATGGGACAATACAAAACAACCTTGACAGATCAAGTCCAAAGAAGAATGATAAAGAAGGGAAGCTGCCCAATTCTTTCTTTGAGTTGATTAAACAGGAAAATCTAGAAGACATTTGGAGAAAGTTCAACCCTGAGGTAAGAGACTATACATTTTTCTCAGCAAGGCATAATTCTTTTTCCAGAATTGACATGTTGTGGGGTTCCCAAGGCTTGGGCCTCATAACAAAAAAAATTGAGATTCTTCCAAAGGTTTGGGCGGACCATAATCCAATATGCTGGTCAACAAAATTGCAAAGAAAATCAAGAAGATGGAGAATTAATGAGGATTTACTACAAAATAAAGACACTGTATCATTCTTAGAAAAGGAGACTGCAGCATTCTTCCAAATAAATGAAACGGATGATATGGAATATCCAACAGTATGAGACACTTATAAAGCAGTAATGAGGGGTATATTAATTACATTGAATAATAAAGACAAAAGAGCAAGAGAAGAAAGGCTGTCAGCACTGCAAAATGAAATAGATAAAAAAGAAAAGGACTTAAAAAAAAGACCAGGGAAGAAAAAATTAATAAAAGAAATTACGATATTACAATCCCAAGTTAAACATTTGCTGAATAAAGAACTAGAATGGAATTTAAAAAATTTGAAACAGAAATCGTTTGAAAGTGCAAACAAACCTGGTAAATACCTGGCCTGGCAATTAAAAAAAAGGAAAGAAAATAAGACTATAAATAAAATCATGGCAAATGGGAAAACAGTAGTGGATCAAGAAGGAATTAAAAGAGAATTCTTTAAATACTATGCAAATTTATTCAAGGGTGTGAATGTAAGTAAAGAAAAAGTGGAAGAGTATCTACGAAACATTCAGGTGGCACCTTTGACGGAACATATGAAAAAGATATTAAATGACCCAATAGAGAAAATTGAAATAGAAGCAGCAATAAAAGCAATGCAAGAGGGTAAAGCTCCAGGGCCAGATGGATTCACGTCAAAATTTTACAAATCTCTTAAGGATGAATTAACACCCAAACTGTTGAAGTTGTTAAACACGATAAGAGAAGAAGGGAAAATCCCAAAGACCTGGAGGGAAGCTGTAGTCTCTCTGATTCCTAAGGAAGATAAAGATAGCACAAACGTAAAAAATTATAGACCAATCTCATTGTTGAATAATGACTATAAGATCTATACAAGAATTTTAGCAGAGCGACTGAAACAATACCTGACCAACTTTATAAACAAAGACCAAGCGGGATTTCTTCCTAAAAGACAAATAAGGGACAATGTAAGAGCTGTTATTAATGTTGTGGAATACTATGAAAAGCACCCGGAAAAAGAAGTGGCCTTATTTTTTGTTGACGCAGAGAAAGCCTTCGACAACTTAAATTGGGACTTTATGTTTGCGGTAATGGAAAAAATTAATTTAGGGGAACAATTTATAAAAATGACAAGAGCAATATATACAGATCAGCATGCAAAATTGTGTATAAATGCAGACCTTACCAAAGAATTGAAAGTGAGTAAAGGAACAAGGCAAGGATGCCCGCTATCACCATTGTTGTTTATAATGACTCTTGAAATTTTGTTACAACAAATTCAAAAAGATGAAAAAATAGAAGGTCTAAAAATTAGAAGATTCTCTTATAAATATAAAGCTTTTGCAGATGATATAGTGTTCATAATGGAGAATCCGGTTCAAGTGTCACCACTGCTGTTAGCTAAGATAAAAGAGTACGGAGAACTAGCAGGATTATACATAAATAAGGAGAAATCGAAATTCCTCTGTAAAAACATGCAACCAAATAAAACAAACGAACTACAAAAGGTGACAGGTTGTGAAGTCACAACCAAAGTTAGGTACCTTGGAATAGAGATAACAATGAAGAACATTGATTTATACAAAAACAATTATGAAAAACTGTGGTGTAAGATGGACAAAGATTTGATGAAATGGAATAAACTCAACTTGTCCTTACTGGGCAGGATAGCTGCAATCAAAATGAATATTTTGCCAAGGATAATGTATTTGTTTCAAACCATCCCGATTGTAAAAGAAGCAAAACAATTCAACAAATGGCAAAGGAAAATCTCTGATTTCATTTGGGCCGGAAAGAAACCAAGGATAAAGATGAAGATCTTAACGGATGCCAAAGAGAGAGGAGGTTTTCAACTTCCCGATCTAAGACTATACCACGATGCAGTTTGTTTGACATGGATAAAAGATTGGATAATGCTGTTAGACAAAAAACCTTTGTGGTTAGAAGCTCACGGAAATAGATTCGGCTGGCATGCATACATGTACTATGGGAAGAATAAAATGGATGGTTTTTTCTCTCACCACTATGTCAGAAATACATTACTAAATACTTGGATAAAATACAAGAAATACGGGGACGAGAGAAAACCATTATGGATAGTGCCAGCAGAAGTAATAAAAATAACAGCTGATTCTGAAGAAAAAAGAGAAATGTCATATAACCAACTGCTTAAGATTCAAGGAGACAAAATTGAATTAAAAACCTCAGAAGAGCTAAATAACAATTATGACTGGTTTCAAATGCAACAAATTAAAAGTTTGATGGAAAATGACATAAAATCAGAGGGGATTAGACGAGAACAAACAGAACTGGAAAGAGTCCTGTTAGGTGACAATGAAAAATTGATATCAAAAGTATATAAGTTATTATTGAAATGGTCTACAGAAGAAGAAGTAGTAAAGTCTCAAATGGTCAAATGGGCAATTAATGTGAATAGAGAAATACAAATGGAAACATGGGAGCACCTCTGGAAGAACTCAATGAAGATATCAACTTGTCAAAGCATTAAGGAGAACTGTTTTAAAATGATGTATAGGTGGTATATGACTCCGAAAAAATTGGCTAAGATAAGTAAGAAAATGTCGGATAGATGTTGGAAATGTAAAAAACATGAAGGTTCTTTCTTCCATATGTGGTGGACATGTGAAAGAGCGAAAGAATTCTGGAAGATGATACAACAAGAAATCACCAAAATTTTGGGCTATGATTTTAAGAAAATTGCAGAGACGTTTTTACTTGGATTACAATTAGAAAAATACCCAAAAGAAGACAGGACTTTAATTTGGTACCTGTTATCAGCTGCTAGGACTTTGTACGCGCAGCTTTGGAAGCAAGAAAAAATACCAGAGAAATGGGAATGGACCATGAAAGTTTTATCGTGGTGTGAAATGGACAAATTAACCAGAACACTAAGAGACTATGATTTAGAGATATTCAAAAGGGAGTGGAGAAAATTTAAAGGATATATGGAGAAAACTTGGAAAGTAAAGAAATATTGGACATTTTTTTAGTTGTAAGAATATATATACGGAACTTTGAGCAGTCAGAAGTGCCTTTAGTATGGATTTGAACTTATAACCTCGGGGAAGTCAACATTGGAGGGAGGGGGGATGGAAATGTCATATGGGTTAATGTGAAAAAAGAAAAAATTAAGAAATAGATAAGCTTTGTAACCATATGCTACCAATAAATTGTTTAAAACTAAAAAAAAAAAATAATATAAATTAGCCATTAGAAAAACAGGATGCATTAGAGTGTAGTGGAAGGTGGGTTAGTATATGCCAGGGGTGGCCAACGGTAGCTCTCCAGATGTTTTTTGCCTACAACTCCCCTCAGCCCCAGCCATTGGCCATGCTGGCTGGGGCTGATGGGAGTTGTAGGCAAAAAAAAATCCGGAGAACTACCGTTGGTCACCCCTGGCATATGCAATGAGACAACCAGCCCACCAAACACCAGACCAGGCAGTCTCTGATAGTGAAGAGATGGAGACACGGTTGCACAGCATGCCTGCAGCAGAGTTCCTAGCTGAACAGAGAGAGGACTCCAGTTTGCAAGAACTTTTGAAAGCCCGTAGCAAGCAACAAACACGACTGCATATCACCAACAAGCCAGAGGTCCACTTGACATCCTATGAGAAGCAGGGTCGGGGCGAGAAAGTGTCCAGAATGCTGATGTCATCACTTACCGACAGCAAAAACATCTGTGGGAGAGGAGAGAGGAAGCTTTAGACAACACGAGTAGAGCACAGCAACACCAGAAGATGCGGTATGACTTCAAGGCCAGGGACAGAGAGCTTAAGCCTGGGGATCGTGTGTTAGTGCTTAAACCCAGGAGAAAGAATACACTAGAAGTCGCCTGGGAAGGACCTTATACCATCACCCATAAGGTCTATAATGGGAACTATTTGGTAGCCATAAATGGGGACATGGACCAATGTAAAATGTACCATGTAAATATGCTAAAGCCCTATTTTGATCATAGCAATCTGGTACTTATGACAAAAGGTAGGGAAAGCAACAGTATTGATTTGTCTGGTTTGGGGATAGTCACCAAAGGGAGTACAATTGGTGAAGCGAAACTAGATCCATCCCTTTCTAAAGACCAGCAAGGGCAAATACAAGCCATTCTCACAAGGTTTCAGAGCAATTTCTCCAATTTGCTGGGGAAAACAAATCTAGCCCACCGCAAAATCAACACAGGGGATTCGAGGCCTGTTGCACTTCCACCTTACAGAGTGACCGGCTCGAAGGCCACCTATATAGAGGTAGAGGAAATGTTAAACAGTGAATTAATTGTATCTTCTGAAAGTCCTTGGGCCTCCCCTGTAGTTCTGGTACCCGAACCTGATACAACCATGAGGTTTTGTGTGGATTATAGGCGGTTAAACAAACTAGAGCCCCATGGCGCAGAGTGGTAAAGCTGCAGTACTGCAGTCTTAAGTTCTGCTCACGACCTGAGTTCGAGCCCGGCGGAAGATTAGTTCAGGTAGCCGACTCGGGGTTGACTCAGCCTTCCATCCTTCCGAGGTCGGTAAAATGAGTACCCAGCTTGCTGGGGGTAAAGTGTAGATGACTGGGGAAGGCAATGGCAAACAGCCATGTAAAAGTCTGCCAAGAAAACATCCTGATCCGAGCCCTCATTGAACTGTTACCTTTTCATAGGGCCTGTAAAACAGAGCTATTCCATCAGGCCTTTAGCTGAGGCATTGAGTGTCCTACTCTATTGGGCGTTCCATTTCATTGGCTGGCCGTATGCTGCAGCACCTTCTCTGCTGTAATATTCAACTACCTCTTTCCTGTGCCAGATTCTTAATCTATATAACATGTGCCCAACTGAGCCACCACCTATAATTGTTTATAATTAAGTTGTATTGTTTTATTGCTATGTTATGTTTTGTTATTTATATTGTTTTTATAATGTTGTTATCCGCCCTTTGTGGGATAGGGTGGGATATAAATAGTCTAAATAAAATAAATTAATACAATAAACAATCGGGGCTGCTAATTTTATATCAATTTTAGACTTGACAAGAAGTTATTGGGAAGTGGCCACGGGCTCTAAAGACGAACGGAAAACAGCATTTGTTACAAGGGAGACCTTTTTCACTATCCTAGCTTTTGGTTTAAGAAATGGTCCGTCAACCTTTCAGAGGTCGATTGATAAAATGTTAGCGGGATTGTCTGCACTCGCTTACATAGATGGCAAAGCAATTTTCAGCCACACCTGGAAAGATCCCTTGCAACACCTTGCAGTAGTGTTCAGACAGATAAAAGATAGTGGTCTGACGATAAAAGCATCTAAGTGTCAACTAGCCATGACCCAGATCAAGTATTTAGGACATGTGCTAGGAGGTGGTAAAATAAAAGCAGATTGGGGCAAGGAATGATAAATTCAAATTATAAATAAAAATAAATAAATACTTCAAGAAGTGGTGAAGGGTAACTCAGAACTTACGTGTTAGATTGATAAAGACCGGCTCACTCGTCTTAGAGCGGATTTTTCGATCAGATTTGCTCTGGATATAGGCACAGCTGAATTTCCCAGTGTCCTTTGGCTCAGTGATGCTCAGGTTGTATATACTCAGGTTGTATATGTCAGTATTGTTTGGTGGCTTCAGGGCCTGGATGGTCTGCCTGTCTCCAAAGTACTGGAATTCGACAATGTCTTTTGCTTCAAGTGGAGCCGAACACAACAGGCTCACGTTGTCCCCCCATTTATACTGCAGGAGTGTGTGGTCCAGAGTAAGGGATGGCTTTTCAGGTGCCTCTGCAAGACAGAAAGGAATGGATTTTTTTTTCTTGTAATGCAAAGACCAAAAGCAATCCCACTGCCCTACTCATCCTTTTCGATGCAGATTTTTTAAAAGCAATGAGAATACAGTACTGCGATTATTCCCTTGTCAAAAACCGACCTGCAGGGCTTTTTTTGACCAGGAACGCACCGGAATGCAGTTCCAGTTAGCTTGGCATCAGGGGGTGTGGTCTAATAGACAAATGAGCTTCTGCTGGGCTTTTTCTACAAAAAAGCCCTGTGTGAAACAATGGTGATGTCAGGGGGTGTGGCCTAATATGAAAGTGAGTTCCTACTGGGTATACACACATATATATGTGTGTGTGTGTATACACACACACACATATATTGGCCACTGTGTGACACAGAGTGTTGGACTGGATGTACCATTGGCCTGATCCAACATGGCTTCTCTTATGTTCTTATGCTTTCACGTTGTTTTCATGGCAGACTTTTTACGGGGTGGTTTGCCATTGCCTTCCCCAGTCATTTACCCTTTAGCAAGCTGGGTATTCATTTTACCGACCTTGGAAAGATGGAAGGTTGAGTCAACCCTGAGCCGGCTACCTGAACCCCGTTTCTTCTGGGATCGAACTCAGGTCATGAGCAGAGCTTGGACTGCAGTACTGCAGCATTATCACTCTGCACTATGGGGCTTTAAGTATGCTACATGTTTATACCTATTTTGTTCCCAGTGATGTGTCTTTTCTGCTTACTGCTTCAATATAAGGCAGCTTCCTGTGATCACACCACCAAACCAGGCAGGTTCCCCAAATTCCTCAGAGAGGCAACATGGGTCTCCCTGGTTTCAAGGAAGGGTCTGGCGCACCACCCTCTGAGAAACCGCTCAACGCCAGACAAAATGTCCTCTGCGGCAGAGCCAATTGCATGCAGGGACATGCACGGTTCCTGCTTCTAATTCATCACAGCCCCTGTCTTGGGTGAAGGAGCAGGGGTAGAAGTAAACAAGTCACTCAGCCATCAGTCATCAAACACTCATCTGTCTAATTGGCAACAAGCACGTGGTAGGGTTGCCACTCTCCAGGTGGCATCTGGAGATCTCCTGTTATTACAGTTGATCTCCAGACGACTATGAACAGTTCCCCTGGAGAAAATGGTTGCTTTGGAAGGTGGAGTCTATGGCATTAGACCCGGCTGAGGTCCCTCCCCTCCAGCCCCATAGCTAAGAGTCACAGGAGGAGGGGACCATAGAGGGGGCCGTAGGAGGGAGGGCATGAAGGTGAGAGCAAGAAGCTGGAGAGGCTGGGGGTCACCCCTTTCCCTTCCCCCCTCAGCGTGATTTAAATTGCATGTAAGCTCCTATTCCCCTTCTACCTTTCCTGGAGCTCAGTCTGCTGTGATCAACTTCCAGTTCTGAAGTTCCAAAGAAGGTTGGTTTGTATCTCTGCACTCCCTCCCCATTTCCCTGCTTTCCTGTGCCCTTCTCCAACTGGAAGGAGCAGGGAACCTACACAGCTTGTATATGCTGTCCTGGCCGCCCTCCTCCCTCCCCGCCCTGAAAGGACTCTAGTTGCCCTTGCAGCCTGTGCAATTTAGGCACCTCTCCTCCCTCCCACCCAAGAATTTACCATTCAGGCTCATGGAAAACAAGGCAGCTCATGGAGCCCCCAACTCTTCATGACTGCTGGGAGCAGGGGGTGGTGCTGGCTGCCCACTTACTCACCCAGCTTTCAGAACATAAAAGAAGCCATGTTGGATCAGGCCAATGGCCCATCCAGTTCAACACTCTGTGTCACACAGTGGCCAAAAAAACAAAACCAAACCCAAGTGCCATCAGGAGGTTCACAAGTGGGTCTAGAAGCCCTTCCACTTTGCCAAGCACCAAGAATACAGAGCATCACTGCCCCAGACAGTTCCAGTAATATACTGCGGCTAATAGCCATTGATGGACCTCTGCTCCATATTTTTATCCAATCCTCTCTTGAAGCTGGCTATGCTTGTAGCCACCGCCACCACCTCCTGTGGCAGTGAATTCCACATGTTAATCACCCTTTGGGTGAAGAAGTGCTTCCTTTTATCTATTCTAACCCGACTGCTCAGCAATTTCATTGAATGCCCGCCCACCACCCAACTCTGCTCAGAGTGCTTCAGGGGAGAGCTTGCCGGTGCCGCTATCTGCTTCATGTGCTGAGGCCATCAGGGGGAGGAGGTCCCGAGGGGGGGCGGAGCCAAGGCTTGGGGGGGGGGGGTGTAAAAGCCACAAGGGGGCTGGGCCCTGTGGGCCCAATGGGCCTGCTCCCCTCCCCAAACCCCAACCTTCCCAGGTTCCACCCCCAAAATGTCCAGGTATTTCCCAACCCGCGTACCTGACGCATATAGTACAATGCACTTCGGAATTGTTTCAGAGGATAGCCATGTTGGTGGACAATAGTAGAGCAAAGCTGATGTCCAGTAGGACCTCCAAGTCCAACACAATTTCCCAGGCATGAGCTTTCGAGAGTCAACGTTCCCTGGGGTTGCCAGCCTCCAGGTGGGGCCTGGAGATCCCCTAATTCTACACCTGCTCTCCAGCTAGTGTTGCCAGGTCTGTGTTGGGAAATACCTGGAGACTTTGGGGGTGGATCTAGAAGAGGGCGGAGTTCGGTGAAGGGAGAGGCCTCAGCATTGTAGAATGCCATAGAACCCACCCTTCAAAGCAGCCATTTTCTCCAGGGGAGCTGATCTCTGCCAGCTGGAGATCAGCCATAAAAGCCAGAGATCTCCAGGGCCCACCTGGCAACCCTATCTCCAGCTGGCAGAGATCAGCTCCCCTGGAGAAAATGGCTGCTTTTCAACCTCCAGGCTGTGGTTGGAGTACGGTTGCCAGGTACAATTCAAGAAATATCTGGGGACTTTGTGGGGTGGAGCCAGGAGACTTTGGGGGGGGGGGGGTGGAGCCAGGAGCAAGGTTGTGACAAGCAGAATTGAACTTCAAAGGGAGTTCTGGCCATCGCATTTAAAGGGACCACACAGCTTTTAAATGCCTTCCCTCCATTTGGAAATAATGAAAGATAGGGGCATAAGAACATAAGAACATAAGAGAAGCCATGTTGGATCAGGCCAATGGCCCATCAAGTCCAACACTCTGTGTCACACAGTGGCAAAAAAATTTATATACACACATACACTGTGGCTAATAGCCACTGATGGACCTGTGCTCCATATTTTTATCTAAACCCCTCTTGAAGGTGGCTATACTTGTGGCCGCCACCACCTCCTGTGGCAGTGAATTCCACATGTTAATCACCCTTTGGGTGAAGGAGTACTTCCTTTTATCCATTTTAACCTTTCTGCTCAGCAATTTCATCGAATGCCCACGAGTTGTTGTATTGTGAGAAAGGGAGAAAAGTACTTCTTTCTCTACTTTCTCCATCCCATGCATTATCTTGTAAACCTCTATCATGTCACCCCGCAGTCGACGTTTCTCCAAGCTAAAGAGTCCCAAGCGTTTCAACCTTTCTTCATAGGGAAAGTGTTCCAGCCCTTTAATCATTCTAGTTGCCCTTCTCTGGACTTTCTCCCATGCTATAATATCCTTTTTGAGGTGCGGCGACCAGAACTGCACACAGTACTCCAAATGAGACCGCACCATCGATTTATACAGGGGCATTATGATACTGGCTGATTTGTTTTTTTTCTTTTGGGGCATCTTTCTTTTGGGGCTCATAGAATTGGACCCCCTAGTCCAAGCTTTTTAAAACTTGGGACTTGTTTTGAGGAGAGACACCAGATGCTATGCTGGAAATTTGGTGCCTCTACCTCAAAACACAGCCCCCTCGGGACCCCAGATACCTGTGGATCAATTCTCCATTATACCCTATGGGAACTGGTCTCCACAGAACATAATAGAGTGCCCAGCAGAAATTTCCCTTCCCCGTCCTTTCTGATGACCCTAAAGCAGGGGGAGGACCTCCAAACCGGGGGACCCCCTGCCCCCAACTAGGGATTGGCAATCCTAACTGGACGCCTACCTAGCTTTTCAAATTTTTGTTTCTCCTCCTCGATGTACCTGCAGAAAAACGCCTCTTGCTTCACTCATTTTCTGTCTTTTGATTTATATTCCTGATTTATGGCCACTCAAGATTGCCTTTGCGAACTTTCTATGAATGCACGCCAGTCTGCATACAGCTGATTTATAGCGCCAACTGAGCTGCCAGAGAAGTTTAAAGTTTCCAAGGCAGGCGAGAAGCGGTCATAAAAGCACAGGGTAGAATAAACCGGTCTCTCCTGCCACCCAGCGGACAAATGAATCTCTCATAGGGCGACAGTCTTATCTCTTTTGTAGTTTCATCACCCAGGACCGGCTAATGATGAAAACAGAAGTTGTCAAGTCATTTTAGATCAGAGTGACTAAGAATCTTTTCCCCCTGGCCCAAATGTGCTGTGAACGCAACTTTTGTTTTCTCCGCAGCAGAAATTCGCTAACATAAAGCTTGTGGGATGCATGATCAGGATTAGGGTTGGCAAATCCAATTCAAGAAATATCTGGGGACTTTGGGGGGGTGGAGCCATGAGACTTTGGGGGGTGGAGCCAGGAGCAAGGTTGTGACAAGCAGAATTGAACTCCAAAGGGAGGTCTGGCCATCACATTTAAAGGGACCACACACCTTTTAAATGCCTTCTTTCCATAATGAAGGACAAGGGCACCTTCTTTTTGGGCTCGTAGAATTGGACCCCCTGGTCCAATCTTTTTGAAACCTGGAGGGTGTTTTGAGGAGAGGCACTGGATACCATGCTGCAAATTTGGTGCCTCCATCTAAAAAAAAAAACCGGCCCCCCCTCCGAGCCCCAGATACCTGCAGATCAATTCTCCATTATACCGCAGGGGTGGCCAACAGTAGCTCTCCAGATGTTTTTTTGCCTACAACTCCCATCAGCCCCAGCCAGCATGGCCAATGGCTGGGGCTGATGGGAGTTGTAGGCAAAAAACATCTGGAGAGCGACCGTTGGCCACCCCTGCCCTATGGGAATCATTCTCCATAGGGAATAATGGAGCACCCAGTAGACATTTCCCTCCCCTCGCCTGCTTTTTGATAACCCTGAAGTGGGGGGAATCTCCTGCCCCAACTTGGGGACTGGCAACTCTAAAAACAACTCTAAAAACATTTTGAGTCGGGTGGATTGTCCTTCAGGACGGGGTAAGTGCGGGACAGAGGTGGGCAGCAGGTGTTGCCGTGTGGCCGGTTTTTTGGGGTCGACTTCAGAGGCATCTCTGAGTTGACCCAAAGTGCCGGTCTGTAATCAGCCAGAGAGTCACAAACTGTCAGTGTAAAAACACCCTATATCGGTACTCCAGAATCAATTAATTTCCCGGTGCCACCTGAAGGTCTGGCAACCTATAAGAGAGAGGAAACGGTCAAACAGCACCCTGCTCCTCTTCTGCTAATGGAACTTCTTAGCCTGAGTAGAAAAGGAGGTCATGACTCCATAGACCATGGGCGGCCAACCTTGCTTAACGTAAAAGCCACATAGAATAAATGACAGATCTTTGAGAACCACAAGGAAAGC